>NC_081415.1:597053334-597353334 GCF_030272615.1 Cryptomeria japonica
GCATTTTATTTACTGTCCTAATAGACCATCCATCATAACAATGATTACCAATGATGTGTGCATTGCAAAAAAAGTTCTAGAGGAAGGCTCTTTCTATTGTAATACCAAGTGAGTGTTCATAGACCTTGTGTAGGGTCCTCCAAGCCTAGAGTAAGGAGTTTGAAGTCTAGATACATTGATTTGGCCTTGTGGCCATCAATGAGTGTTGACCCAGTAGGAGAAGTCTTGAGATTGACAATTTTGGAAGTGTGGCATTGTTGAGAGCCAAAACTTAGGTGTGAACCCTGTCTTCACGTATTATGATTAGTTGCCATGATACTTGACCCTATCCTCATGGTGTTGGGTCAATTCATATTAGTTTTCCCAAGTCTAGAAGCCAAGTAATGTATCCAAGGGTGTCTAGAAGAATGGACTATATGATCATTGACTTTGTATGTTGAAACCATTATACATGCCCCTCCATTGAGGGTATTGAGGAAGATTGGGATCAAAATAGTTTGTTTTGTTAAAGAAACATGATGTGAGAAGTTTGATGTAGAGGCAAGGGTAGAACTCAGTATTTCATATTAGGATAGCAACCACATTGACTAGGCAAGTCAAATAAGGTATGTCCAATGTTTAGGATACACAAGGGCATCATTAGTCATGTAAGTATGCATGAGCATGAGAATGGATAGTTACTTTCCTTTTAGACTAATTTAGACAGTATTGAGAGGTTCTTATAAGGATGACTATCACCATACTCTTGATGACTTCACAGCATTGATAATGAATTCACATTAGACACTCATGGATTACCCCAGTTAGACATTACTCAACTTAAGATATGATACAAGGGTTACATACCACAAAGCCATTAGCATATCACCTGCTGTAAATCACCACAAAGCTATTAGATATGTTTTGAGATGAAAAAGAAGAGTTAAAAGGTTTTGGTTCAATTTGCATAATTTCTATGTTCAATTAGTTTAATTTGGTATATTATAATGAAACATGATTTCATAACTAACATTTTGACTTCTATTTAACTAGTTCTATAGCACAATTTTTTTGCCTGTGAAGAAAGACCATGTCAGACAATATCAGCGAACAAAAAAATAAGGATACAATTGCTATATTGTGGTCTAACTTGAAAAGAAAAAGTGATGGAAAATGTTATTGACCCTGCAAAATTTGTAAGGGGTTAAAAACTAGAAGACTTCTAATCAAAACAACTAAGAAACATTATAGGCTGCATGGTCACATTGAAGGGGGACATGATTATCATTCATTGGTAAGTTTTTCATTATATTGTTTTAACAATTTATATACATAAGAAATCACTTGATGATGAGATCATGATCATGGTTTATTTATTTTTATCAATTTTATATAGGTTGAGCACCCCAGAGCACATGATATGGATCAACACAACCCAAAGAATATGGTTTTCAAAGTAGAGGAACATGGAGGTGTGAATATCAAAGCTGAAGATAATGATCCCATGGAAGTTTATGATCATGACCCACAAAACACAATTGAAGATGATGGTACAAATACATTGATCCATGACACATTTAGTATTGGTGCAGCTGATCATGATGATGAAGATGACCTTGATGTTGTTCATGATTTACCTCTACTTGAGAAGGCATCTGAGGCCCTTTACGAAGGCTCCCAGACAACTCTTCTCTCCATTGTATTGTTGTTGGTGAACTTGAAGGTTATGAATGGTTTTTCCAGCATAACAATCTCATGTATGTTAAGGTATGTCATATAAATCATTATAGTTAATAAATGGAAAATCATGTACCATTAATATTCTTTATATTAACAAATTATAATTTTTTGCTGTAGATTGATAGGTGAGTTTTTGTTACCACCATCAAATAGTCTACCTCGCTCATACTGAGAATTATCTGCCATTATGAGAGATATTGGATTGGAGTATCAAGCAATAGATGCTTGTCCCAATGATCATATTATATATCACAAACAACATGAATTTCGAACTGAATGCCCTAAATGTCATATCAGTAAATATCGAACAAATCAAATAACAAAAAAGGTGCCTCACAAGGTTCTTCGTTATATTCTCATTATTCTATGTATGCAACAATTATTCAAGTGCACTAGCTTGGCACAATTAATGGATTACCATGCATGCAATAGAAGTTGAGATGCCATTATTCAAATGCCTGCAAATGGTTTGACATTTATGGACATAGAGGAAAAGTGGCCACACTTTAAAGAAGAACCTTGTAATCTCAGGCTTTCATTGGCAGCGAATGGTGTCAATCCATTTGGAGAGCTGAGATCTATTTATAGAGTGTCGTCTATTTTGTTATTAACAATAACATTACACCATGGATGTCAACAAAGAGGGAGCACATAATGTTGGCAATGATTGTTCTAGGTATTTTATCATTTAATATTCATCTACATTTAATTATAAATATTGCAGTAAAATGGTCATAATAATTATGTAATGTTTTTGTTGATTCAATTAGGTAAGTACCAAGTTAAAGATATGAATGTATATATTGAGCCTCTTATCAACAAGTTGCTAGAGTTATGGAATGGTGTCACTATGTATGACATCTCTAGACCAATAGGACAAAGACAATTTCAATTCCATGCGATGCTTTTATGGACAATACATGATGCCCCAAGGCTAACACATTTTTGTGGTATGTTATAGTGTTCAAGTTGTGCATGAAAATTATAATTAAAATAATTAACATATTTAATCCAATTATACATTATCTTGTAGATCTTCAAACAAAGGAAAAATTAGCATGTCCAGTTTGAGGTCCAAAGATGAAATCTTATCATTTAAAAAGTTTAGGAAAGCAGGTGTTTGATGAGTATAGGCACTTTCTCCACAAAAATCAGAAGTATCAAAATACTGAAAAACATCTTTTCAATGGGAAAGAAGAGAATACATCAAAGCCATGAAGAATGACACCTCACCTATGGAGGTTGGAATATAATAGAATTAATCGTCAAGGTAATGTCATTCCATCTAATGGTTTATGTCATAAAACATCTTTTCTATTGTGTTTTGTTTATTGATGATGTGATTGATGATCGTGAAGGTCATCAAGGCATTAATGACCACCTTCCTAAGGGACTAAAAAGTTATCCCCGACAATTTAGTAGGTTACCCTACTACAAGTAGTTACAAATTGTGCATTTGTTTGATACTATGCATATTGGAAAGAATATAACAGAGACATTATGGAAAATATTAGATGGAAGGCATGACAAAGAAAAAATTGTCAAAATTTGTAGTGACATCCACAAATCCAATCATGCAATGAAAAATGTCATTCAATAAAATAGCCATGGAGACCAGATTAATATAAGTGACCTTCCTTGGTTATTAACAGACCAACAAAGCAATGCTATAAAAGAAGTCATACAAAAAATTTGATTTCCCATAGGATTTGTTGTGAACATAAACAATCTCATATCAAAGAAAAGTGAATTTGGGCTAGGGATGAAAATGCATGATTGGCATACCTTCATTAAGGTAATTCATGTTCTTGTGTATTTACTATATATTTGTATACTACACATGTATTTTTCATTGTATTATGTTAGAAAAAATGAAAAGATAATTTTATAATTGTTGCAGTATGTTCTACCTCTATCTCTCCCAGACCACTTTGACAATAATGTCAAGCAAGTCATATATGATCTTGGAAAATACATGAGGTAAGTAGTGATTTGTTCAATTTGTTGTATAGATATTATATTTGAGATTTGTTTTACTTGTTATGTAATATATATTTTTGTGTCTTGAATATCTTGTAGGTGGTTGTCATGTAAAGAAATCCATAAAGAAGAGATAAAATATTGGAAGAGAAAAATTCCTCATCTAATTTGTCAAATGAAAAAGTGTCTACCTTCAACTTTTTTCAATGCACAAGAACACTACCTCATACACCAAGTTGAGGAGATTGAATTGTGTGGACCTATACACACTAGGTCAATGTGGATGGTTGAGAGGCACTTGAAATTTTTGAAGGCTTTGGTTTGACAAAGATCACATCTTGAGGGTTCTATGGTGGAGGGATATATGGTATACCAGACTATGGTGTACATTTCTGAATATCTTCCTAAGTTTGCAGCAAAGATCCACGTGGATTGCATTTGGGATCCCAACCCCATTAACAAATTCGAATGGGAGTACTTGATGGGGAAAGGTAGATTGAGGAAAGTGAGAGGTAATTATAAGATGTTATTGTAGTTAATTAATTCTTAATCTTCAAAATAAATTGGTTGTAAGACATCTATTTATTTTTTGTACAGTTGGTCGAGAGTAGGATGTACTACATTTGTATATTGTAAACAATCTTGATTGGATGATGATATGGATTGAACATTGTCAACATTCTAGTCACACATTAACATGGGAAGGTGTTGCTTCATCGATTAAAGAAGCTCATTGTAATGGAGATTCCAATGTTATGCAAAGGGAAATTGATTTAGCATATGGTTTAAGAGATAAAAAGGCATGTATAAATTTATTAATCACCCATATGTTTATCAACTCACGATGCAATAATTTTTACATGTTTGACATATTACAGGTCAAACACCACAATGCTATGTGCTACAATGATCATAAATTTCGCATCAAAAAGTTGGATGACACGAAGAAAACTTGTGATTCTAGGATAACTGCAGTCTTTGAGGTGACAAATATTTCATAGAGAAACAACACATCCTCAATAGTCTCAAAATCGATACTATGACATTTTGGATGATATACTTGAGTGTGACTTTAATTCCTTCAAATTAGTTTTGTTCGTCGTCAAATGGTATAGGATACGATTGAATAAAAATGGTCCTGATAGAATTGTTATTGAACATGATAATGGTTTTACAATGGTTAATACAAGGTCATTTGAACTAGTTGGGGTTGAGCCCTATGTTCTTCCAAGCCAATGTGAGAAGATATTTTACTCAGAGGTTCCACATAAAGCGGGTTGGTCATTTGTTGTTAGACATGATCCAAGAGGAAGGCTGATAAAGTATAATGTGATGGAAGAAGAAGATACCAAAGAAGTAGAAGATGATGTAGATGATGATCACGATTGACAGTTACTCGATGATGATGAAGAAGAAGAAGCTGATGATGATGATGATGATGATGATGATGATGATGGTGGTGGTGGTGGTGATGGTGATGGTGATGGTGGTGGTGGTGGTGGTGATGGTGATGGTGACGGTGATGGTGATGGTGACGATGATGGTGATGGTGGTGATGGTGATGGTGATGGTGATGGTGATGGTGATGGTGATGGTGATGGTGATGGTGATGGTGATGATGGTGATGACGATGATGAAGATGATGATGATAGTAGTGGTGGTGGTGGTGGTGATGCTGATGATGATGATGATGACGATGATGATGATGGTCATGATGATGAGTTGGATGAAGAATAAGATCAATGACATGAATGAAATGTATGAGGTATGCGATTAGTATATTATCTATTTAATATTGATTTCTTAATAGAAATTTATTTAACTTATATGGTTATATAATTAATTCATTATGTTTTGAATTCTAATGTCATTACATAATTAATTCATGATGCACATTTTAATGTTTTAAATTCATGTTCCACCTCTAGCAGGTCCCAATAGTAAAACTATGCCACCCTGAGGAGATGGAGATAGGGAGAGTGACTATTTATGTGACATTCTTTTAAACTTTGTGTTTATTTACAAAATTTGGATTGTTTATTAGCTATATGATGGATGTTTAATTAAAATACATATGTGATGGATTACATGTTTATGATGATACATGTGGCATTTTTTGAACTTTGTGTTTATTTATAGAATGTGGATTGTTTATTACCTATGTGATGGATGGTGATTTATGATACATATGTGATGGATTACATGTTTATGATGACACATATGTGATGCTTATGATGCTCGATTATATATATAATGATACATATGTGATGCTTATGATTCTCAATTATATATATAATGATACATATGTGATGCTTATGATACATATGTATTTATTGTTTATCAACTTACAAATGTAATGCTTATGATGCTCAATTGATGGTTCTGATTTCATGTATATATTTTGTGTGATATTTTCACCCTTAGTGGAAATAGGTCATTGACTATAGACATTGTCAACCCTTTAGTTGAGGATCTTGCATAGTCTACATAAAGTAAAGGCAAGGAATTAAAAAATTTACAATGACTATGATGACAACATATTTTTTTTATTTAGTACTCTTTTTGTCTACAAAGTTCATGTTGTTCATGTTGTGTACTATGTAATTTTATGCTAACATGAGATAATTGAATTACATGTGCAGGAACCTAAACCCCTTTGACGAGGATCCTGCATAGTCTCATGGATCGACAGGTATAAGTCACTACACCCTATAGAAACAATTTATTTTTAAAAAATTACTTGGGAAACAAACTTCCTCAGTTTTTCAAACCTCAACATTAGCAACAAATCTAATACAGTTATCAACACTTGACACCTCAGTTGGACTTATTCAAATTTTAATCTCAATATCAACTTTAGGGCCAACTTCTTCATCAACATTACCCTCATTTGCAAAATATCTCTCTCATTACCAACTAACTCTCTCATTTGATGGAGTGCAGGTACCACCAAATAGGTATTTTTCAGATGTGTCTTCCTTGAGTGAGGGAAATGCAGGAATAGAAAATGAAAGTGAGACATGTAGTAGGTCTATAATAGGGAGATCAACTAGAGATCAAAATATTAGAAAAAAATTCAATAAATGCATGAAATTTTTCCTTGCTCAAGGGGGGTCATGTTCTTATGATGATGAGACCAAAGGCGACATTGAGGTTCCCTTTAGGTACAAACATCTACAAAAAAAATGTGTACCCAAGGAAATTCCTCCAATAAACAACAATTTTTTTGTTAATGATAGGGTATATCGCATAGCACCTTTGTTGTTACATGGTTTGGGCCTATTTTCCATGGACGACATAAAGGTCTGTTACAACAAAGTTGTTGAATTGATGGAGTTTGTTGGACCTTGTTACAATTACAACAATTGGATGCAGATTGTTCGATATAAAAAAAGTATGCGTAGGTATGCATTGTCAACAAATTATATACAACATAAAGATAATGATAAAAGTAAACAAGTGGTTGTATACATTGATGGAAGGCCAAAAGCAACAAGGAATATTGTAGGTTTTATAAATATTACGTGACCTAGGTCAACTAATAAACAACCCAATTGCATATTTGAGGTGCACGAGGGAAATCATGTATTCGTATGTGCGATAAAATCAATAATTGCAGGGGAAGAGCTACTAATAAATTACAATTTGAATCATATAGATACAAAAAAGTTACTATCATGGGGGTGGTACATACTATATACCATTTAAATTAACCAACCTCCAATTAATGACTCTAATATACCATTTTATTATGAAGTTTTTTTGCTAAGTCTATTTTTTTCATTTCACTAACGTTTTTATATTTTTTCTTTGTCATAGGACAACATGGATCCATCACATAGCATAGACAGGGATATAGGTCACAAAATTTCTACCGAGTAGGTAAACCTTTTTGTAATTGTACAAATTAGATAGAAGCAAACTGTTACATTATTATGTTCTTTTCTTGAGTGTTTTAGAGTAATTTTGTAATTGGTAATGATATTCTTGTCACAGATGGATGTTCGGGGAAAGGGAAAGGGAGTTGCAGTACCTGAGCACCTCTCTAGAGATGTGGACTCAACAAGATTAAGCGATGATGACATCACAAATTCCACAAACCCTATAGAATTGATAAAAAGGTTTATTAGAAAAGTTAGTAGAGAGATTGTTTCTTTGGCATCCGTGGAGCCTCACACTGATGAGATACGAGAGAGAGTGCAAAAATTGATTCGGAAAATAGAAAACTTGCAAGTAAGTAGTAATGAAAGCTTTAATTATAACAAAAGTTCAATAATGGTTTATATTTTATACTCTTTTATGTCATTAACTAAAATATGTACGTGTTGTGTTTACAACAATTTATGCATCCTCATCAACCTAGTGGCCATGATCAGGGTATTGCAGGTAGTTTAGGTGATGATGATTTTCTTGACTATCACTTGCTTGGCTTATCACTTTGAGTACCCAAAATACATCATACTTGATACTGTCAATGTTCATAATAAAGGTTCATCCTAGTTTACAATTCTTGCACTTTTCATATATTTAATGTTTTATATATTTAATGTATTATTCTTCAGGTGTTGTCAATGTTCCTGTGCAAATTTCGTTGGCGCCTCATCAGAGGTTAGCCCCACCTATATTGCCAACTGCAATGTCGGCAACACACAACATGCAGACATCCTCTATTGCACGTCATATTGGCCAGCCCACTATTGGTAGATCCCTCTTTTTCTCTATCTTATGTTATGTGTTTATTTCCCCTCAAGCGCTCTTTCTTGGGGGCATTTCATAATGGATTCCTGGATCTTCTCATATTGCTAGTATGGGAATGTTGCAGGCCACATTGGTGGTGAGCGACGAAGAAATGATTCCCTTAAAGATACAGAAGGTTCTAGGTACTTCAAAATTATTCTTATATATAGTCTAATTGTAATTTACTTTCTGATCACTCATTTTGGACTAATGATCCCATGAATTTTTTTGAGGAAATGATATTTTTTATAAAAATCTTAATGACATTGCATTGCAGATATTTGGGCCCACCATACGCAAAAGGTGGAACATCATACGTGAACAAACCCTAATCCACTATTTTGATTTCATATCATTGCTAGAATAGTTTTCCTTTGATCCATTTCTTGAACTATAATAAATGTAGCTTCAGTTCATTTTTGAATCTAACAGGTTTTTTTTTGCTTTAAAAGGTGGAATGACCAAGAAAAAATGTTAAAAGATGAATTGACAAACTGTATGGTTGAGTGGGTTGGAAATGACACATTTGACAAAACCAAGCTCCTTGAAAAAGCTGTCACATATCTAAAGTATGTGAGGGACCAATACAAGACCCATTTAGAGAAGAACGTAAAGTACGAGCATCCCCCCATTATTCTAGAGAGGGAGTGGAAGGACCTGATTTTGGATGCCAAGGAGAGAATTGAAAGGAAAAAAGGAAATACACCAACAGACGCCAAAAGAAGGTATGGATACTATTAAGAATGTAATTATGTACGAATTAATTACTCTTTATATTTATATAATCTAACATATTTCAAACTTTTCATAGACTGAGTGACATGTCAAAGGCAACCAAGGCAAGACAAGAAAAGCACGGTCAACACAAACTTAGCTCTGGTGGTTATATGAAACTTTCCGCATGAACTGTAAGTATCAGTAAATGAAATATCACATCAAAATATTTATAAATTGCAAACAATTTTTTTTAATCAAACAATGCAAGAAAAATTCACGATACCAAGCAAAAATGCAAGGCTCTAAATTTAATAGAGCGCCCATAGAAGATGACAAGAGAATTGCCTACCAGCAAGGCTATACAGTCATGGCTAAATGGCTACAAGAATTGAGTGGGCAAACACAAGATTCTGGTGCACCTGTCACACATGTAAATAAGCTAAATGAAAATTGTTTCAAATTGAATGCTTTACCAATAATATAATTGATGTTGAGTTCCAACATAAAGTGACTATATTTGTTTTAAATAAGCAAGCAATGATAACAATGTGAATGACATTGGAATGCAACTTGCTAATCGTGAAACACCACCTGCACATGAAGGTCTGGATGTGCATCCCAGTAGTGGAGGTATTCATTTTCTATTCAAATTTATTTATGTAATTATTAATACAATTAAACATCTTAATTTGTAATTAGAGTAGTAATTAATGTAACCTTTTTTGTTAATATTTTAAAGCATGTAGTCGGTGGTGACCAAGTGGAGCATGATCTGAGTACACAACATCAGCAACGTGATGTTCCCCAATCAGGTAAAGAGGACCACTGTTATTCCTTTAAACAAATTTAATTACACATTAATGTAACCTTTAGTATTTCAACTCTAGAGGATCTAGAGGGTGTTCAACATGTTGAGGTTGAGGCTAAACAAAATGATGTGGCCCCATCAAGTAAAGATTGCAACAATTATGTTCTCTAAATTAATGAAATACTTGTAACAATTATAAAAAATGTTTTGAATTTAACCCATTTCTTTATTATTGCAGAGGACTTTCCTTCGCTTCAGTGACCTTGTCCTCAGTATAGAACTAGACATACATCGAGATCATGAGCAGAGGGCAGAACAACTGAAGAGGGGGGAAATGATGAAGAAAACAATGCTTCACTTAGTCTTTTCATAGCTTCAAAGAAAAAAGAAAAAAAGAAATGATTGTAATCTACCTTATTTGATAATGATTGTTTTCTATGTGTTAATGAATGTAATTATGTGCAAATGAATGGTTATGAATGATATGTGTTAATTAATATTGATGAATGTTGCGTGTTAATTAATATTAATCAATGTTATGTGTTAATGAACATTATGTGATATTAATGAATGAATGTTATATGTTAACGGGGAATTTAGAGTGATGTTAGGGGGGGAAGGGGCCAAATGAGCTTCCACCTTCATGTGGTTGGCCCTGTTAAGTAGAGAATATTAAACTATTCTCAAAACCAAGTGAAGCTCAATAAGATAACACACTTTTAAATATTTCATTATGTTTCATAATTAATCTTATTGAATAATGTATAGTGAATCTTAATTGTAGGGTCCAACAGAGCCAACATGAACAACAACACCACAAGTTGCTGGGTATAATGAACCTCCATATTGTCTTGTATGTACGCTAATAGTATGAGTTGCTTCTAGTGTTGATATCCATGGCGAGACTGCAAAATTTATGAATATGCCTCATCCTTGTAAGTTTTTTTATTACTTGACATTTTATTTAGCATTTTAAATTTTTCCTTATCATTTTAAGTCTAATCACTTTTATATGGAATTTATTGTTCTAGTTACTATTTGCGAGACATTATTGCTACAAGGACTTGCATTGCATCCATTTTTTCAATTAGGTATTATATAGGGCAGGTTTCATTTGTAAATGTCTCTTTGAGTTCATCCAAATTTTATAACTATTACCTCACATCTCGTTATTGCTTCATATCTCTATGTTCTATGAGGAGAACACCTATGTTTTTTCTTTGCCAATCCTCTAAGAGAGTTTATGACTGCTAATAACTATATATTTTGATCATTTTATATTGTCTCAGGCCCATGATAATAGTGATAATATATCAATAGAATAGATGGATATAAATTTCTTATCCTACTATAACTATACATTGGACAGTGTTCTTTGACTCCATGGTTGCTCTGTGTGAGGATTATTATGACTATATGCTGCTATTACTTGATGATTCATATGGACTATTATTTAGGCATTCTCCTTATCACTATTGTATGATCTACATGGTTGCTATCTTATATTTGTCAACCAATCTTAGATTTTCCCTTGGTGATCATGTATTTTCTTTCTATTTGTATTCCCCATAATTTGAGTCTTTCTCATACTATTTTTTATACACTTTCTCATCACCTAGACTAATGCATAACGTTCTATCATAAGCTAGATAGTCCCTCATTGTTGAAAAGAAAACCTTTTAATAGTAGCATATTATTTTACCATCTTATAACAAGATGACTCCCTTGACATCCTCAGTAGCATTTGTGTAAGCTTCAATGAGCAACAAAGAATTAGGTAAGGTCAACATTGGAGCATTGTGATGCAGAGCATCCACCAATCTCAATCAATTAGGGAGATCTTTCTCCCAACTCACCTATTCAATAGGGAACAAACCCCAAGCCCTCACTAGCCTACTAGCCCCTCAAGTTTCTACAACACCCCAAAGACTCACTCCTATTCCCTAGTCCCATACAACCATTGACATATATCACATAGGGAATTCTCACCTTGCCCAAATCTATCTTGAGGTCTTCCAACCCTTGAATCACACCAACTCACAAAATCTTACTCCCTCAAGACCTTCTTCAACATAAATTCATTCTATTCATGGCTCTAGGAATCTCTCCAATCCTAGCAACTATAGGACTATAATGATTGGTCATACATTTGTCTAACTTTTTGCCACAATGTTAGACATGCAATTTTTTTATGAGTACCCAGAGAAAGTTAATGTTCGAGTTTGTGGGAAAGATATCTTCAAGGGATATTATCAAACCATTGACCACATATTTACACTCTAGGCTATTGTTCAGAAGGCTCACCACCGCTCTTCCATAGTCTTTTGTTGTTTATAGACTTTTCGAAGGACTTTGACTCAATTGGGAAACACTTGCTTTTCCAACAAAAACATGATGTCGACATTTTGGATTCTCTCATTAGCATTGCTTGTAGGCTTTATGAAATTTATTGGGCAATTTCATGCTTACAATATCTTCAACTTGAAGAGGAGAACAATTAGGGTCAAACAAGGGTGTCCTATCTCCAACCCTTTGTAACATCTACATTGACAAGTTGGTGGAGCTTCTTTGACTACATACTCATATGCCTTCACTAGTATTTCAAATATATATGATTGATTGAATGTAAAGTATTTTCCAAAAGACCCCTGATATTCTTGAGGCATTCAGACTTTAGATTCATTTTTCAACTTAATTCTATCTAATAACACTAAAAAACCACATTCTTGTTAATTATAAAAATATAATTACCAATAATCTTATTTTCATATATTACATATAGTAAGATCAAATAGTTACAAATCTATCTCACCCAATAAGAAATGAGCACAAATCCAAAAGAAAGAGTTCTTCATAGTCTCACATAATATAATTAGTATTCTAATCACAAAGAATTAGAAACAATCTCTAAGTGAAGAAGATGATCATTCTAATCCTTAGTGTAAGAATGGCTTTCCATACCATGTCAAATTGTGGGTTATAAATGACCTTAAACAACCTTTAGATACATGCATCTCATGTGTGATATTGACATCTATCACAAGTTTCACTGAAACCAAGGAAAACACTAGATTTTTTCATCTTGATCTTGATGTTAGTTGAATGTTTTTCTTTTGTGGGCTACTTGCAGAGAAGATCCCTTTTCTGGAAACTAGTATTTGTGTTATGTTTTCAATATTTGCTTAAGAATAGTATTGTCACAATAGTCCCCCTTTTGTCTGAATGCTTCCTATTGGCTTTAAGTCACATTTTCCCTGCATACTTTCTGTGTGTGGGAAAAGTGGTGCAATGAAATGGAAATTTTGGTTTCAAAAGGGTCCACACACCAATGAGACTCTTGGTGCAAGTTATGGAGCTATAATTGAATATCTCAACTCCCCAAGGGATGTTCCATTTTTATCTATCTCACATGATCCCTCAAGTCAATGCTTTTGCTCTTAGATCACTGAGCAAAGTGACTTAGGAATGACAACTCTGAGAATGAGGGATGCTTGATCAACTTAATATGGATGCATTCATAGTTATGCATGATATTAAATATAATATGATTTAAACTAGCATGGATATGATGATAAGATAAAATATTAGTAAAACCTATCCTAACATGATATACTAGTCTAATGTGAGAGTGTTATGATAATAGAAATGATTCTTAAAATGCTTATTAAGATGATTTCTATTTAAAACGAGGCTAGATGCTTGATTTAAAAATGATTATGGATGTTTTAAATTTAGATGCTTAGTAAAATGTCTATAAGTTTGATACTAAAGACTTGGATATCAAAATGAGAGAATGAGAGCTCTATTTATAGGAAAAATAGGGCAATGGATGGTCAAGATTGGATAATTTTAACAAGGGCTAAGATTAAAAGTTATCAATCTAGATGTAAGAAGCACTAAATGCTTGAGAATATATGATGGCTACCTTAGGAGGTAAGGGTTAAGGTTAGGCTAAGGTTATCCATTGGATTAAGATTTTACCCAAAGGATAAACTCTTGTGCAAGGGTTAAAGGGATAACCATGGTCGAAGAAATGAATGCTTGATGAGACCCTTGGGTTAGACGAGGGTTGAGTTAGAGAGAAAGTCTCTAATCATGCAAGAAGGTTGAGTTAACCATTAATAGTTAGGAAGACTTTAAAGGTTAACTTGTTGAAGACATAAAGCCTTTAATGGTTTTCAAAGACTTTGAGGGTTTGAGAAGTGACTTCCCTTTGCTTAGGGATGTGACAATATTTACGAGATGGATTAGGATAAATTGGAAGTTATTAGAAGAATCTAGAAGGAGGTTTAGGGAGGCAAGTGGGAGATGTAGGAGAATGCAAGTGGATGGAGGGGAATTTTAATTAAAATAAATTACTTTATTTCAACAAAAATAGATGCAACTTGCATAATTACAAGTGGGGGGATCTAAATAAATAAATTAGATTTATTTATTTGCAATGATCAATTTAATTAAAAAGGGGAAAAGGAGGAATCAATTAAATAAAGTGATTTATTTAATTAAAGGATATGAAAGACTTAGGTGAACTTAATTAAATAAATTGAGTAATTCATTTAATCAAATAGATGATTGTGAATAATAGAATTTAATTAAATAGAGGAATAAGGTTAAAATGAATATTAAATATTCACTTAGGAAAGTGGTCATTTTTATACATCTACATTTTGCCCCTCTTTGAAGTGACATGTGTGCACATGTTGATTCAAAGAAAATTTTGCCGGATATGATGTTTGTGTCGAAATGTCGATATGATACTCCCTCAGGAGATGAATCAAATATTTTAAATTTTTTGTTGATTTGATAAGCATTTTGAAATTTTGACTGTGTTGAATGCACAATATTTGATTCATCTCCTGAAAAATGATGTTTGATAAGGTTAAAAGTGAGAAAATGAGCAAAATACATGCCCCACCTACTAACTCCTTTTGACTTTTATCGTATAAAAAGGTAAAAAGTGATTTTATTCTTGTCATTTGCACATTTGTCTCTTTGTGATTGTGACACCTTAGCTCTGATGAAAATGCTTGTTCCTTATGGTTCTCACTAATTCAAGCACATTCGTCGATACTGGAGGCCCACCGCATATGGTCCACCTGTAAGTCACCTAAATTTTGCCACGTTTTTGATTTATTTTGTCGATTTTGGTCCCGTTTTTTAGGTTTTTCTTTCAATTTCTTCATTTTAGTGCATAGGGAGTCTAGGGTAGCGCATACGATAAGAATCATAGCGTGTAGGGTAACCTAGTCAGGTCAACGTCTTAGGTATATTGGGCAGTACTTTGTAGGTGCAAGATAGCGTGCTTAGGCTTTTAGCACATACGGTTGGTAGTTTAGTATAGAGAAGGTGTAGGATAGGGCTTAGGGTGAACTAGCGCATAGGGTAAGTAGGTTAGTGCAATGGAAACTCCAGTTAGCACATAGGTTAGTTTAGAGCATAGAATAAAGATTATAGTATGTAGGTGTGGAAAGATAGTGCATGGTTAGCAACTTAGCGCATGGGAGGGATATTGTGGTGCGTGGGTAAGAAAAATGAGTAGAAAAGACTTCGAAGAATGTGTCGCGGGGGGAATAGATGAGGTAGATGGCTTAGGGGTGAATAGGTGCCTGCTGAGTGTTTTGGGATGGGTTTTGAGCCAATGTTTTGCCTGCTATGATGATGTCTGAGTCTTGATATGATGATTGAGAGTTTTCTGAAATTGCTTTCATTATGAAGTACCAAGCTGATTGATTGTTTGAATGAGGATCCTGACTTTCTGTTGATGTGGATCTTTGATTTTTTCCTTGCGATTGAATTCAATGTCTGATATGAGTTCTGATTTTTGATTTCCGATATGATTCCTGATATGATGTTTGCGATATGGATTTTGAGTTGCTTGCGTTATGGGTCTTTTGAGATGATTTCTCATTATGGTGCTTCCGATATGGATTTTGATTTTGGATATGGTGCTTGATTGATTTTGATATGATGCTTGATTTGATTTTGATATGGGACTTGATTGATTTTGATATGATTCTTGATTTGATTTTGATATGGGACTTGATTTATTTCGATACGGTGCTTGATTTGATTTCGATATGGGACTTGATTTTCAATATGGGACTTGATTGATTTTGATATGGTGCTTGATTTTATGCTTTGTTGTTTCAAGCTGATTTTGTTTTGATTGGATATATCAGATAGATGTGGGAATTGATGATGGACATTTTTTGTTTTGCAGGCACAGCTTGGTGTACTTCAGTAACGAGAGCGATTTTCGCGACCATGGTCATTGATTTTGTGATTGACATAGGCTGATAGGGATGTGGTTGAGAGATGCAGGTTGACTTCGTTATTAGACATGCCTCGATATATCATTAACCAAGATTTGTTGACAGCTTTGGCAGAGAGGTGGCACAGTGACACAAACACCTTTCATTTGGCTATTGGCGAGATAACAGTCACACCTGAGGACTGTTATCACATTCTATGGATTTCAATTGTTGGGGCCTTGTTGCCATATGAGAAGAGTGAGGAGGATGGGTCAGAGGTTCTCCATCGCATCTTATAGGATGATTAGATTTGTGGGTATGAGATCCCATGGTAGGAGTTTATAGATCTTGATTATGCTCCTCTACCCTCTGTTTTATCAGGCTTCATTGGTGGATTCTTGTGTCTTGACTATAGGTCAAAGCGATTAGCTATTGGATGGGGATTGGTTGTGGAGGATAGGGTTACACAAGGATGAAGGTTTGCATGGGGGTCCTGCATGTTAGCCCACCTTTACAAAGAGCTTCACCAGGTGGTATATCTAGGATACAATAGTTTGTCAGTAGGGGTGACCTTATTATAGGTGTGGACTTGGGAGCACATTTATATGGTGAGACCACTTGCAGATAGGGATAGGCTAGTTGGGTGGGCATATGCTTATGGGTATATAGGTATAGTTGTCCAGTGCAAGGTGGGAAAACTATAGCACTAGTGGAGAGCACTGGATGATATTGATATGGTCATCTAGAGACCGTATATGGATTCTGAGGTGTGGACGAAGGATAGGCTAGAGATGCTCTATGTGTACATGTCCAAATATTTGATCGGGTGAACACCCTTTATTATCGAGTGATTTTTAAATTGTCATGTGCAACGACAATATGGGAGACAACAGGGGATGCCACAGGGACCTTTCTTATATGCTCGCCAGAGATAGGATGTTCCTGAGTGCGAGCCCATAGTGGATAGTGTAGCAACAGTAGAGGAGTACATGAAACTAGCAGGCCAGATTTGGGATTACGTAGATGGGGTTGTTGATGTGGGGATGATAGAGGAGTTCTTGATCTACTTCGTGGCACATGTAGTGGAATGGATATCAGATCCAACAAAGATGGTACCTGCTTTTGAAGATGAGGAGGATGAGTAGCCAGAGAGGTGAGGGGGAGTTAGACAAAGAGATGAGGAGGGAGAGGAGGCCGGAGAGGGAGGTGGGGATGATGGAGGAGGTGATGTAGGAGGAGAAGGAGGAGGATATGGAGGTGATAGAGGAGGTTTGGGGAGAGATAAAGGAAATGGGGGTGATGGAGGGAGAGATAGAGGACGAGATAGTGGACAAGGAGGAGAAGGAGGAGGATATGGAGGTGATAGAGAAGGTTTGGGGAGAGATAGAGGAAACAGGGGTGATGGAGGGAGAGATAGAGGATGAGATAGAGGAAAAGGAGGAGATGGAGGGAGAGGAGGAGGACTTCTCCTTGGTGTTGGTGGTACTGGTAGGGTAGGTGCAATGTTAGCAGCTGTGGGGGGTATAGAGGATGATAGGTGACCCACCCAGTGGAGGAGATCAGATGTACTACCTCCACCAGCACCTCGGACAAGCACAGGCATGGGTGGGACCACAACATAGGTACCCATTCAGATTAGGCTACCTACCCATCAACAAGACTCATAGATCAGATCCCTATAGGTCATAGTGCAGTAGTTATAGGTACAGGTGCTAGCACAGTAGTGCCGGGTTACATAGATTATGACAGAGCGGGATACAGAGAGAGTGTCGGGGTTGGGAAGAGGATCTTGCAGAGAGATTGCAGAGAGCGACAGGTGGTGGTGCAATGCGGGACACACTGAGGGAGATATGGTACTCATCCATGGTGGTCAATTACTACAGGCGGTTATATGAGGATCTATTCCCTAGAGAGCAGAGAGCTCCTAGTTATGCAACCAGTCGATCTAGTCGGAGTCAGATGGGGATAGAGAGCAGAGGTGTTATGGGGCCTTCTTGATGTGATCCACCTGAGGGAGATCTAGGAGCTGGGACATTTGTTGCGAGACCGTAAGCCTTAGGAGATAGTCATACCTAAAAGACTTGTCTCTGTTATATTTTGATCATTTTGTTGTATTTTGACAGACATTGACACTCCTTGTACATTTTGACCATTTTGAGATATATATATATATATATATATATGGCATTGATTTCTTTGATTCTCATGTGATGTGTCATGGATGACAATTTATGATATGCATTGTTATGATACTACTATGATGATGATGAAATGATTTTGATTTTGATTATGTTGTATGAGATAATAACAATGAAAATATGATGATGCTTGGTTTATCTTGATTTCATTCATGTATGATGTGAGATGTATCTTAAAAATGAGATGTATGATAATGATGATGAAATGATACTAATGCAAGATTAAAAATGATATGCAAACTAATGAAAGATGAAGATGATAATGATGTGCAGCTAAATGCAAGTATAAAATGATATGCAACCTAAATGCAAGCATAAAATGATATGCAACTAATTGATCACCATCCTTTTCGTGTTGTCATTCTTGTGTAGTCACATGTTTTTTCTTTGTTTTTGTTTATCGTCATTGAGATTTTGATATGTTGAAAGTTTATACAAGCATAATGGTATAATTGAGCCATAATGACCTGAGTAAAACGTACATGGTTATTGATGTTGCAAGATGACACAAGCATCGTGGTATAATTAAACCAAGACGACCTAAGTGTTGCTTGCATAAAACAGACAAGAGTTAACCATTTGTATGCACAAAGTGGAACAATGTCTTCAATAATATATTTCCAATCATGTCTTAAGACAAAATTTGCACTATACCAGTGATCACCTTACAGACAGAAAACCAAAAAAATATCAGACTCCCCCACCATTTTCTCTGGCTCGATGCATCATCGAGAAATTTAGGAGATCCAATGATTCAAAATTTTTGAAGTGCAAAATAGTCAAAACCTCATGCGAGATGTAAACAAATTATAATTTAGAAAATCATCCATCATGTGTGTGTTGGAGTTGTTAATTGGATCAGTGTCTTATTTTCTCCATCGATGAGTTGTTGTTGAAAGGGTTTCCTTAGTGTGTTATCATTCTTATTTTCTTATTGTTGGAATGCTTGAAGTCAGAGGGACGCTTTCCCTAGTTATAGATACCAATCATTATGGATATTTATAGTGATTACCAAGCCATGGTGGGATATGAGGAACTGATCTTTAGATAAGCAAGGACAGTGACTACGCTAAGTATGTCCGAGATAATGTTGCATAAAAAGTGTTGGGAGATGGCCATTAGCTTTGACTTCAGATGCAAAATATATGAGTAATGATAGATAGAGTTGTTCCCTCACCAATAGCGCCTATTTTCAGGTTTTCACCATTTGTTTTTATTGCACCTTTTGTTTTTTTTCTGATTTTTTAATTTGTTTTATGTTTTTGATGTTTTCTGTGAACTAGACCACTCAAGTATAGAATTTCTTCAAATGGATGTTGTTGGTTGGTTTGTTGAGCACATCTCCTTCTGAAGTTGTTAGTTCATAGGCACCTGATCCATAGGCTGATATGATAACATAGGGACCTAACCAGTTAGGTTCAAACTTCCCCTTATTTTATCAATCCTGTTGATTTCTGGGATTTTCTTTGAGTACAAGATCGCCAAATTTAAAAATCCTAGGGATGACTCTATGGTTGTAGCTTCTGCACATGCTCTACTTGTATGCTTTGAGGTGATCAGAGGCATGTCATCATTTTTCATCCAAAAGCTCTAGTTCTTGCAATCTGTTGACCTGATACTCCTCATCTGGTATGACGCCTTTTAAAGATACTCTAAGTGATGGGATTTCTACCTCAAGAGGTAAAATTGCTTCTGATCCGCACACTAATGAATATGGCGTAGCTTCCGTAGGTGTCTCGATGCTAGTCCTATATGCCTAGAGTGCCAGATTGAGTTGTACATGCCAATCCTTACCTGTATCATTTACTGTCTTCTTTAGGATTTTCAAGATTGTTTTATTTGATGCCTTTGCTTGACCATTCTCTGATGGGTAGTAAGGTGTATAGAAACGATGTTGGATTTTGAATAACTCACATAGTTCTCGCACATCCTGATTTTTCAAAGCATGTTTGTTGTCTATGATGATGGAACTGGGAATGCCATATCTGCAAATTAGATAATTGAGATTAAATGAGGCAATCTATTTTCCAATTACTTTGGTCAGTGGGACTGCTTCAATCCATTTTGTAAAATACTATGTTGCAGTGATAATGAACTTGTGTCCATTTGAAGAGGAAGGATGGATTTTCCCTACAAATCAAGTCCCCATTGACAAAAAGGCCATGATGTTATAAATGGTTGTAGCTCTTGTGCTGGTGCATAGATAAGATTGCCATGGATTTGGCGCTTAGGATATTTCTTTGCAAATTGATAAGAGTCTTTTTCCATTGTCAGCCAGTAATACCCCATTCTCAAAAGTTTTTTAGCGAGAGTAGGACCACTTGAATGCGTTCCATAGATACCCTTATGAAGTTCGTGTAAAGCAAAGTCAGATTCATTAAGATCAAGGTAGTGAAGAAGAGTACCATCTAGACCTCGATAGTAAGGGGTATCAACGGTTAAGTTATAACGAGTGACTTGTCGGATAAAATTGTGTTTTTTATTACGAGATAGGTCAATGGGTAGGGTATTGGTTTTAAGGTATTAATAGATTGTCCCGTATAAAGGAGAGTCTGAACCAGCTGCTCTAGAATTTGTAGCAGTGAAGCGATAGTGGCCATTGCATCAGCCGCTCTGTTGTCCAACCTTGGTATTTTCTCGAAAGTGATGTGTACAAAATATTGTTTGAAGTCATCTACCATTATTTTGTATGACAACAAATTGTCATCCTTTGTCTGATATTCATTGTTGATCTAATTTATAACCAGTTGGGAATCTCCATAGACTTTCAATTCCGTGATTCTCCATTCCACAACCATTTTGATTCCTGTGACCAGTGCTTCATACTCAGCGATGTTATCGGTGCATGGAAACATGAGTCTATGATCTTGGAATGGTGTTTTCTTTGGGGGTGAAAAACAAGATGCAGACACCTGAGCCATGTTTAGTGTAGGAACTGTCAAAGTATAGGGTCCATTGCTTGAGTGTAAAAGTAAGGACATCCATTTCTAGAAATTCTACCTTCATCGGTTGCTTATCTAGTAGTGGTGCTTCAACTAATTGATCTGCAATTACTTGTCCCTTGATAGCTCAACGCTCTTTGTATTGGATATCAAACTCACTGATAATCATGAACCATTTAGCCAGTTGCCCTATAAGAGTTGCTTTGCTAAGTAAATACTTGAGAGGATCAATTTCCGCTACTAGGTTGATTGTGTGAGCTAGCATGTAATGTCAGAACTTTTGAGAAGCAAATACCACAGATAAACAAGCCTTCTCAATGAATGTATAATTTAGCTCATATCCATTTAATGTTCTGCTAATGTAATATATAGCTCATTCCTTCCCTTCTTGATCTTCTTGTGCTAACAATGCCGCTAATGATACTTCCATTGTTGATATGTAGAGAATGAGCGGCTTTCCTACTATTGGTGGTACTAGAAATGGTGGATTCATTAGATATTGCTTGATTTGATAGAATGATTCCACACACTTGGCTTCCCATCTGAATGGTATGTTCTTATGTAGAAAATGATTGAAAGGTAGACTTTTATCTACTAGTTGCGCTATGAATCGCTTGATAGACCGTAGCTGTCCTTGTAGAGATCTGAGTTGACTAATGTTCCTGGGAGGTGGCATCTCCATGATGGTCTGTACCTTCGTTGGATCTACTTAAATGCCATTTGTTGACACAATGTAGCCTAATAATTTGCCTGATGTCACCCCGGTGACACACTTCTTAGGGTTTAGCCTGACTTGGAATTTCTCCAATCTTTGAAAGCTTTTTTCAAATATGCCCAGATGTTCTGCCCGGGTGAATGACTTAGCCAGTAAATCATCCACATAGTCTTCCATGAAGGTATGCATCATATCATGAAAGATTGTTGTCATTGCTCTTTGATAAGTTGCCCTAACATTCTTCAAGCCAAAATGCATGGCATTCCAATAATACGTTCCCAAGGATAGGTGAACGCAGTTTTATCTTGATCCTTTGGAGCTATCTTGATTTGATTATAGCCAAAGAAACCATCCATTAATGAGAGCATTGCATGGCCTGCTGTGAGGTCTACAATTATATCGATGTTGGCCAAAGGAAAGTCATCCTTTGGACAGGCTTTGTTGACATCTCTAAAATTTGTGCATATTCTGATGCTTCTATCTAGTTTTGAAACTAGTACAATGTTTGAAATCCATTCAGCATAGTCTACAGGTCAAATGAATCCGACGTTTAATAATATCTTTAATTTAGCTTTGACCATTAATGCTACATGTAGATTCATCTTTTTTAACTTCTGTTTGATTGGCTTGGCTCCTGGAGCAATAGATAAGTCATGCATGATTAGGTTTGGATCTATTCTGGGCATATAAGTATAGGACGAAGAAAATTTGATTTTCTTTTTTGTGAAGAATCTGATAAACTATGGTTTTTCCTCTTTTGTTAGTGATTTTGCTAGGTGTATGTTTTTTAGTTGTTGATTCTGTACCAATGTTGATTGATTGAGTGGGCTCAATCAATATGGGTGATCACTCCTAATAGTGTTGAGGAAGAGTGTCAAGTCTCCCATCCTTAGGTTCCTTAAAAAGGTTTTCACCCTCATATGCATGATAATTATGATACTTAATATAAGTACAGATCCAATAGCCAACAAGATGAGAGGGGGGGTGAATCATACAAACTTAATCATCCATAAAAACATCAGATTCAACCTCGGTAACATATATATCAGTAATATAACCAAAATTGTTAAACATACAAACTCAAAAGCATATGAACAACATAAACCTCATAACACCAGATTTAATGTGGAAACCCAAATAGGAAAAAACTATTGTGGGATTTCGGACCCACTAAGAAATATACTCTTCTAGAGTATGCTCGGTTAAAAGCAAATCATGTTAAAGATTACAAACACATTGCTAGATGTGACCTGGTTAAGGGATTTCCCTCAGATCTATTAGGATCTTCACTTTCTTAGAAGTGACCTTGTTAAAGGATTTCAAACACTCAATCAGAATGTCACCTTGCTAGAGGATTTACATATAAGACTATTAAGTCCACTCGGTTAAGAGATTTTCTGTCACTTTCACAAAATAACAGTAATAAAATCTATCTGCAACTTCACATCTAAAATGCTAAAGAAAATTCTTATTTGTTCAATACAATCTAGACATAGAACTAATCTTGTCTATCTATTGGGCTTCTATACTCTATTATTTAAATAGGTCTTCAAGCTTCTGTACTCAGTAATCACTATGTAGCATCCCTGTGCATACACTTGCCCGCATACATTGTTTATCAACAGTTTCCTATTTATAAACAATTAGATAACCGCTTAATCTCCTTGATCACATTTCCCATGATCAATCATAGCCATTAGATCTTCAATCTTGTCCAGGTTCAATGCATCTTTTGATCTGAAAATGTTTTACTCTGCCTTGGAACTTGCATACTAGTCTTGGAACTTGTGCCAGGGTATTGCGGTTCAATCTGAGCTATAGATCTTCATGCCGACTTTTCATTGCCTTAGATTTGTTAACAAACTTCTTCCATGGCTTACCAATCATTTAATCTGCTCCAGCTCATCAGCTTCCTTCATTAAATACCGCATGTAAACATTTAATGCATTTTGTTATAGCTCGGTTACAATTCGGTAATAACTCAGTGAATACTAAACTTCACTCAGTAGACATTCCACCTTCATTAACCGATAGCGATAACCTTAGGGTTTACAGACTAGGTTCCTTAGGGTTTATCGACTAGGTTCTTTGGTTGATAACATAGTATAGTATTAACCTTTACAATTTACAACATATGTATGATGTTAAAACAATCTAAAACATCATGATCTCATCATTTTCTGACTTGGTAGTCGTTGCCCATTGAATACCTTCTTCATCCCCTTATTCATCATATTCTTTCCTATGTCTTTTACCGACATCTTTATAATCTTCATATCATACTTCTCAAGATATGGCAACATCATACTGAATTAGAAAATCAATTTCTTGACATCAATGACAAAATAATAATATCAAGACAGTAAAACATCTTTAATCAGTTATATCCATAGTCATCAACAACCTTCTCAATATCCTTATAAAATGCCAACAATCTTTCATTGTCTGTTATAATGCAATATTGCCAACAATGCGTCCTTTATTTTGACTTCTTTTGTGATCTAGTGTTGCCATTGACTAGTTTTCAGCATTAGATCCTTTGTTTCTTTCTTTTTTGCGACTGAGAGACTTGGCACCCTCCTGATTGCAGATATCATTATTTTGTTCGCTGGTAGAGCCTGCTTCCAGGTTGATTGTACATAGGTAATGGACAATGGATTTGTCATCTGGGAAAATAGGTATGTCATGGTGTTTAGGTTCATTCCAGTCTATCAAATCAGGAAATACGAATAGTAGAGAGTCATTTGGTGGGTCGAGGTCAGTTGCGGTAAGTGTCATGATAGAGGTATCGTTAAGGTTGTCTGGGATGTTGGTTAAGTTAATGATACTGTCAAGTTCTTCGATGGTATCATCTTTCATGTAGACTTGTTCATAGTGTCGCTTCTTATTTTCCTTAGCCTCGTAGATATGTTGTGGATTGAATTCAAGTAATCAAGACTTTGTGCCTTGTCCTTCCTGAGAAAGGGGTGTGTGTGGATGTGTAGCATCTTCAGGGACATCCTCATAAATATTTGAACAACTACCCCATTCATAGTCATTAGAATTGGTTTCAGAAATACTATCCTAGAGCCTTTCAGTGTTGCTGACAGGTATGTTGTAGGGTGAGAAGAGATCTTTGATAATTGATACTAGTCTTGCAGTCTTTTCTGATTCTAAATCAGAGCCTGCTTGTACTCTTTGCATTTGTTCATACATTTTTTCTCCTTGGGAAGTAGTGATTTCTTCAGGAGGTGATTTTTCCTTGTTTTTGTAGCATTGTAAATTGTACGCACTTGCTAGGATGGTACAATTTCACACCTAGTTTAGCACCCGCCTTGGTGCATTTTGCATTTTGCATTGCATTTCCCCTTTAGCACTTAATTAATCAAATTAATTAGGTCTAAGGTCCTATTTCATCATAAAGTTGGGCCCTTTCATTAAAGTGTGCCCCTTTCATTTTATTCCTCTAATACATCATTTAATCAAAAACCCTAATTAGGTCCTATTTTGAACTTGGGGGCTTGATTTCAGGGGTCAAAACATCTCGAAATCACCTGTAACTTTGGGATTCTCTCTAAAATCATCATATCTGACGGCCCTAAAAATTTGGTGAAAAGTTGTCGGGACCATGGCGCCCAGAGTGCACACGGTCCCAGACATTTTTCCCAAAATTTTAGGAGCACAATCCAATCATAAAATAAAGCTTAACCCCAAGAAATTGGTGGGAGATTCAATCTCTAGGTCAGCCAAAAGTTGAAATTAAGACCTAGGGTTTCATATATAAGAGCTCTCTTTCTTCATTTGAAAGGATTGGATTTTGGCTAAAAGGACCTTCTATGCAGCAAAAGAGCAGATCTTTGAAGACTTCAACAACATTCAACATTCATCCATCAAGCATTCATCAATTTCATTCATCCATTTAGGGCTTTGAAGATATTGAAGAGCAATAAGGGATCACCGACTGAAGATTGGCTTGTACCCCTGCCTTGGGGTTGGGTATGATTTCATGTTGTTTTCATGTCTTTGCATAAGCCTCATTATATCATTTGTATTCATGCTTTAGATCACTTTGCATCTTGATTTGGAGCATTTACATTATCATTTACAAGCAATTAGGGTTTACTTTCTAGGTTGCTCTAGTTTGCTTACTTGCAATTTAGGATCTTGCACACACACAAGGTCTGGACACACAATACTCTTTACAATACAAATTGGCTATTCGTGGAGGTGGAAATCACCAAAGTGGGGGTTTGACTAAGGCAAAACCCTATATAGCCACCCACCATACCTTTTCAGATATAAGTGCAGGTTTCGGGATTCGGACGACGCCGCAAGTTGCAGATCCGACGGAAGCGGACTGAGACAGAGCTTCACACCAAATTTCAGAGCAAAAGACAAGGATAGGGGCATGGGGCACCCTGGTCCTGCCAGGATAGGGGCGCCAGGTGCCCTAGTCCCTGGGACAGGGGCGCTGGGCACCCTGGTCCCTCTGTTAGACAACAATTTTTAGCATTTTCGATAGTTTTCCAGGTTGTAAAACAGCAGTTTCAGGTGCAGTTTCAGGAGCAAAATCAGGACAGTGGCACCTGCGCCCCCATCCCAAACATTTTCACTTAGATTTTAACTCCGGGTATGCATCTGCATTCTTGTCTTGTCCTTGTGTTTACAGCTTTCCATTGTTTAACTTCAATTCTGCAATTTTGTTAGTAGTTCATACTTGCACTTTGAGGTTAGGAATTGAACTTGCATCATTTTATCTTTCAATTACAACAAAGGAATATAAACCCTAATAGGTAGCCCATGGCTCTCTCTTTCAAAAAAAAAAAGTAGCCAATTGTGTGATACCTCTAGGCTCTTTCGTATTCTGCAATGTGTGTCAAAAGGTAGGATAAGGACATGTTAGCCTAGTCTCACTTTTTCCCCTACACATTTTGGTGAACCCGACGTGAATCTTATTATTGCTTTCTCTTGCATTGCATTTGTTAGATCTAGATTTAGATTTAGTGTGTTTCATTTAAGTTCATTTTCAAAAAAAAAAAAAAAGAAGAAAAAAAAAAGAGTGTGTTCCTTTGTTTCTTTGCATTGTGTGTTTAAGTTTTATGCAACTTTTATTTCAAAATGTCGGATTTTTATTTGCAAGATGTTCATATTTATGATGATGTATGCAATTATGTCGATTATGAGTATAGCCAAGATGAATTAGATGAAGCTTTAGATGAGTTTTTGAACCCTAAAGATACCAAACCTTCATTTTACCAAAAACTCATAAACCTTGTTACTATGCCATTTCGTTGTGATGAGAAAGATAAGTCGAATGGTTCCTCTCAAGGGTACATTCCTATCACCTCTTCTACTAAATCTAGTAACATGGTTGTTTTCAATGATCCCCTTTATGAAGAAATGTCTCCTTTTGAATAGAAAGATAAACCTTTTAATAGATATGATAATGCTTTGTTGGATGATGCTCTTGATGACTTTGTGGCTTTATCAAAATCTTTAAACAAGAACAAAATTTCTAAATTAGTTAACATGATAAACCTAAAAGACCATAATAAGCCTCTCTTTGAAGTCCAAGGTGCTTATCCTTCTCCCACCTTTCAAGTTCCTAAATCACCTCTCCTTACTATCCAAGGAGGTTATGGTCATGATTCCTTTCTTACTCCGAATAAACCTATCATCACTGTGCAAGGAAGAAAACCTATGAGTCCTTATAGTTATGCCAAGAAATTAACTAGAGAGAGTTATAATGCGGTTGCCCATACTTATCATACTAGAAATAATAGGTAGCCTAATCCTCCTCCTGTTACTCCAGTTTCTCTTCCTAATCCTCAACCAATTCTTCCGCAAGCTCCACGTATTTCACAGGTTCTTGGTAAGGAATATGATCTCATAGAACAACTTAAGGCTACCCCTGCTAAGATATCCCTTTGGGATTTGATCCAAACTTCTTCTGCTCATCATGGAATGTTACAAGATGCCTTGAAAGATTTGAATGTTCCTCCACCTAATGCATCTAGTAATATAGTGTCTTTGGTTAACTCTGTGATGAATCCTAAAGCTCAAATTGTGTTTACTCAACATGAATTGCCTACTAGTGAAATTCAACATCAATATGATCCCTTGATGATTGTGGTTATCATAAATGACACTGCTATAAGACGAACACTGGTAGATAATGGCTCTGGCCTTAATGTGTGTAGCATTAATCTATTGCATAAGATGAATGTGGATACATCCCTTATTGAGCCTGACTCTCGTCCTATTCGAGGCTTCGATAATGTGGCTAAGTCTTCATTAGGTATTATCACCTTACCTCTCACAGTGAGACCTGTTACTTTGCCCACTCCTATTCATGTTATGTCAGGAAATCTAGCATACAACTTGTTATTAGGGAGAGCTTGGATTCACAGTATGCAAGCTATCCCCTCGACATTGCATAGACAAGTTAAATTTATTTATAACAATAAGACATATACCTTGATAGGTGATACTAATTTTCAAGCTTGTTTGCAAACATCTACTTCCAAAGGGGGTTCTCCTAAACCTTCCTCTTCTAGTGATGACTCTTTACCTATGGACGAATCATCACCCTCTGATAATCAAAATTCTTTGGATGAGTCTGAAGTTCCTGAAGAAGATTCATCTAAGCTTGAATCTACACATGAAAAGGCTTTTGATCCTGAGGAAGTTCTCGCAGAAGACGACTGGGGATCTCTTGATTTTAATCCCACCTTTGTAGGTGAGTATAGGGTTCCTCCTAGAGATTTTAAAGTTGAAAAGAAGGAAGAAACTAAAAATCAATCAATCTTACCTGAACCTATGAGCAATAATTTTGTGGCCACTTCTCAAACTTCTTCTCCTCACACCTCTAATTCTGAAGGATTTGATTCTTTATCTTATGAACAACCACCTTCTCTTTCTGAAATGGTTGATCGTTATGGTCGAGGTTTTCATATTTTAGGTAAGCATGGGTATAATGGAAATGGTTGTGGCGCTCATGAACAAGGGATAAAGGTTCCTCTAGAGAATAATCTTTATGATGTGACCTTTGGACTTGGTTATAATCCCTACAAACGCACTAAAGCTTCTAAGAGACCATGTATTAGTGTTAATGTTATTTCTATATCTCTACCAATGAGACACCCTGAGTATATTAATGGGGATCCTTTGTGTGCCTATGCTTTGGATGTCTTTCCTACTGATGATGCTTTAGCTGAATTTTTGGGAGCATATGACACTCTTCCTCATTATCATCACAATAGGGGATTTCCTTATTGTTGAACACTGAAGCTTATTTTGGAAGAGAGATTGATAATGATGAGATTGTGGAAGAAGTCCCTCAGTTAAAGGATACTCCTCAACAAAGTAATCTTCTCATAAGTGACACCATTGATGTTAAGATGGATCCTTGCAACGAAGAAAAAGTTATTAAAATGGGAAAATGTTTGGATGAAGAAGAACAAAAACAATATGCAGATTTATTGCATGAGTTCCTTGAGATCTTTGCTTGGACATATTCTAATATGCCTAGTATAGATCCTAAGATTGTTACTCATAATATTGTCTTAGTCCCCGATGCTAAGCCTGTGAAACAAAAGATTCAAAAAATGAATCCTAAGGTAGCTTTGCTTGTTAAGGCTGAGATTGAAAAATTATTGGAGGCTGGATTTATCTGCCCTATTGATTATTCCCCGTGGATTTCAAATATTGTTGCTGTGGCTAAATCAGATAATAAAATAAGAATGTGTACCAACTTTCGGGATTTAAATAAGGCTTCTTTAAAAGATGATTTCCCTCTCCCAAACATTGACATGATAGTTGATTCTACAGTAGGACATGCTTTGTTATCCTTCATGGATGGTTTTTCAGGATAGAATCAAATTTTCATTAATCCTCAAGATCAATTCAAAACTGCTTTCACCACTCCTTGGGGTACGTTTTGTTGGGTGATGATGCCTTTTGGACTTAAAAATGCCAGCGCCACTTATCAACGAGCGATGACCCTTATCTTTCATGATTATATGCATAAGATTTTAGAAGATTATGTTAATGATATTTTAGCCAAATCCATTCTCTGTATAGATCATATTAAGATCCTTCATCAAATTTTTGAAAGAATTCATAAATATCACATGCACTTGAATCCCCAAAAATGTGGTTTTGGTGTGGATAGTGGAAAACTATTAGGATTCATAGTTTCGCATCATGGGATTGAGGTGGACACTAAGAAAATAGATGTTATTGTCAACATGCCACCTCCTAGAAATGTGTCTCAACTCAAAAGCTTACAAGGAAAGATTCAAGCTATTCGTAGGTTCGTATCTCAACTTGTGGATCGTACTTTTCCTTTTACTCAACTTCTCAAAAATAATATCACTTTTCAATGAAACGAAGATTGTCAGCAAGCATTTGAAGATTTAAAAGTGTATTTGGCTAATCCTCCTATCCTTCAACCTGTCGAACCTTCTAAACCCTTTCTTCTTTATACAGCTGCTTCCTCTCATGCTCTCGGAGCATTATTGGCACAACATGATAAAGATGGTAAAGAGTGTCTGATTTATTACATAAGTCGTACCTTACTCGATTATGAGACCCGATATTCCGTGATAGAAAGACAATGCTTGTCCTTGGTGTTTGCGACTCAGAAATTGAGACATTATCTTTTAAATTCAGAAGTCCACGTCATGGTAAAGTTTGATCCTTTGAAGCATCTTTTCTCTAAAATTGATTTATCAGGATGCCTAGCTAAGTGGGTTATGATGTTAACTGAATTTGACCTTAAATTTGTTTCACAAAGAGCAATTAAAGGGCAAGCGTTGACTGATCACTTAGTTGAGGCCCCTTCACCTTTCTCCTTCCCTAACCCTGAGTCTTTTCCTGACAACTTCATTCTTTGTACAGAGAAAGATGAAACTTGGGAGTTGTACTTTGATGGCTCTAAGTCTCGTACGGGATCGGGGGCAGGTGTTGTTCTGATTTCTCCTACAAAGAAATCCATTCCCTTATCTTATCGTCTCAATTTCCTATGTACCAATAAAATTGCTGAGTATGAGGCTCTTATAGCAGGAATAAAGGCAGCCTTGGCTCTGAATGTAAAGCACATACATATTTATGGAGATTTTCAATTGATTATAAGACAAGTAACATGACTGTATCAAGCAAAACAAGACAAATTATCACAATATAAAGACCTTGCTATCTCTTTGTTACAAAAATTCGATTCTTATACCATGGAACTTGTTCCTCGAAAAGATAATTGACATGCGGACGCAATGGCATGTGTGGCTTCTCTTGTATCTTTAGAGGACCCTGTGGTTGATCTTAAATTTGTTATTCACAACCTTATTTCTCCAACCATTGTAGATGATTCTAGCTTGGTGACATGTTGTGACTTTTTAGACTCAGATGAATGGTATTCACATATCGTAAGATACTTGACCGATGGTACCTTTCTTGATTCTGCCAATAGGAACACTAGGGCTAGAATTCGCAAGCTGTCCGCTGGATATATCATTCTTTCTAACGTTCTTTACCGAAGGGGTTATAACGGTCTTCTCCTTCGCTGTCTTAACAAATCAGAAATCCCTATTGCTCTTGAAGAGGCACATTTAGGTGCCTGTGGGGGGCATTTTGGAGGCAAATCTTTGGTTTAAAGGTTGCTTCATATGGGATATTATTGGCAAACTATGCAAAAGGATTATTTTTCATTTGTTAAGAAATGTCATCAATGTCAACAACACAATAATCTGATTCATGCTCCTGCCCAAGAACTTCATTCTCATGTAGCTTCTTGGCCTTTCTCTGCGTGGGGGTTGGATCTCATTGGTAAAATCTCTCCTCCTTCATCTCAAGGACACACTTTCATTATAACCGCAACAAATTACTTTACAAAGTGGGTAGAAGTTGTTCCCCTTCGCTCTACTACTGCTGAAGTGATTTGTCGATTTCTTCTAGAAAACATTATTTCTCGATTTGGGATACCTTCCACTATAATCTCAGATAATGGGACATCATTTAAGAACAAGGACGTGAAGAAATTCCTCGAGAAATATCATATCAAACATCAATTTTCTACACCATAATATCCTCAATCAAATGGTCAAGCCGAATCATCCAATAAGATAATTGAACAAATTCTTCGCAAAACCGTGAATAAGCATGGTAAGGATTGGAGTACTCAGCTAATTTATGCTCTTTGGGCCTACCGAACGAGTGTACGAATTGCTACAGGAACCACCCCTTATAATCTTGTTTATGGTGCTGATGCTATTATGCCTTTAGAGTTAGAGATTCCATCACTTAGAGTTTCTCTCAAAGGTATAGTAGATGATGACTCTTATAGAGAACAAAGACTTCAACAGCTTGAGATTCTTGATGAACAACGTATAAATACTCTTGAGCATATTCAATCGTATCACAAAACTCTACAGCGAAGCTATAATGATAAGGTCATTCAACGTTCTTTCTCAGTAGGTGACTTAGTTCTCTATGAGAATCAACGCAATGTGAATGCCTTACCTAAAGAAAAGGGAAAATTTAGTCCTAATTGGCTTGGACCGTATATTGTTATTGAAGATTATGGATCAGGTGCTTACAAAATAGCGGATGTAGACGGTACGCCTCTTAAAGAACCTATAAATGCTATGCACTTGCATAGATACTATGCTTAATTCCTCATTCCTTAGCTTTCATTTCATCTATCTTCTTTTCAGTTCTTCAAAATTGGATAATAGGTTAGCATATCTTTATTAGAGCAAATAGAATTAAATGATGTTTTGTTTAATCTATATTGCTTTGTTCCTGACAAGCGTGTTTCTTTACTCTATGGTTTGTCTTGAATTCATCTATGTAAATTGCAAAAGATTTACATTTTCATTATGCTGACATATTATACAATGTTTTTATGTGTTAAGTAGAATTGTATCATGTTGTGTTTAAATTAAATCACATTACTTATATGATTCTTAGGCTTAACACATATTTCTTCTCTATCATCAATGTAGTACTTGATTAAATATTTTATTTTAATTAAGTCACACATGTATCAATTTAATCATGGAGCATTGAAAAATCAATCACATGGAAATTAAAATTCAGAACATACATGTACATCTACCAAATGTATTAACTTTAATCAAAATACACATTGTTTTAGGCATTAAAGATAACACATTTGAGATAAAGAGAAGCATGTATATATATATATATATATATGTGGATCGTGTGTTCATATACAAAAGTAGGTCACTATACATCCCAAAATGTGACCTATCCTACATCATGAGATCATCTCCTATCCCTAGGGCTAGTGGCTGGAGAGTGACGACTAGACGCTCCCTCCTGATCCGGCCGTGGAGGTGGACCCATAGGTGTATAGCGTGATATAGACCGTGAATGACTCCGAGAGGAACTCCTGCGATCCCTATCCATAAGGATTGCGTGATATGAGGTAGCCTCGGCCTGAGCTGCTGCTAGGTCATGCTGTGTCGGCTGAAGGTCATATGAAAAAACTCTCTCTCTCTCCCTCCATATTTCCACCTGTATTCGAAATGGGGAAAACAAGTCTTCATGCCAACCCGCGTTCCCCTAAGGCCTATAGGCAACCTATGAGGAATTAGGGATCTGTGCCATCATGGAAATATCTGTCACTGCTTGCTGGATCAAGAAACGCCACTCCTGCACATTAGCTATAGCAGTGGAATAGATTTTTGTATTAGTACCATTCTATGCCATCAAAATATTAATCAATCAATATAAACCTACTTTACCTGGATCTCCCTCACGCCAGTAGGGATCGTGATATGGTAGCATCTGTGACTGGGAACTACTAGGCTCCCCACGCTCAAATGATTTGTGCACGATGGGTACCAGTCTCTGTATCACCTCGTGTTCTCCCTTTTGGGGAATGAGAGGAGGATCCAAGGCTATGGTATCATCTCCTGAATGGTGGGGAGCTGCATCTGACTCCTCCTCATCATCTCTATCCTCGTCCTCATCATCCTCGTCCTCATCTGCATCCTCATTCTCCTCATCATCATCTCTATCTATGTCATCCTCCTCTCCTTCCTCCCCCTCCTTGGCACTAGGCTGATCTCCTATGGGTGGATCAGGATCTCCTGCCTCCTCATGACCCTCTCCCTCCTCTGGCTCCTTCGATCTGGATCCCTGATCCTCATCTCGGTCTCCATGTCTCCATGGACCTGGATGGCCTGTCGGGTAATCTGGTGGAAAGATAGGCCCTGGGTATGTCCTCACAAACCATGAGAGATACCTGCGCTGTGCTCTGGGATCTACGGCGTAATCGGTGACCACATCCTGTTCAGACCCCTCTATATCGGTAATCTCGATATCATCTGTCGTAGGTCTCGCTACTGCTCTGGGTTTGGGAAGTACTCGTGAGTTTCGAGTATAGATGGGTACATCGGCTGGAACACACTGCTCTAGCCCAAACTACCTCCGTACTCGGTCAAAGTAGAATGGGACTATGATATGTGAGTATCGTCCTCTCAATAGGTGGTTCCTCTGTAAGCATGCCAGCTATCTCTCCATTCCATCCCATCTATGCATCCGTAGATATGGTCTCCATACTGTCACCTTAGCTGTCAATCTATTGAATGTCACTCTCCAATATAGTAGATCCCCAAATCTCCACTCGCTGGTAAGTGGATAGGCAAACACCCTAGGTCGCTCGCTAGCCGCACTCATCGATTATCTGACAGGCCTGGTGCATGTGAAGTGCTCAAATATCCACACCTGTAGAAGTGTGCATGTCATCAAGCTACAACCCTATCCAAAAACATACTCCTTGAGGTCGTGATAGAGATGTGTAAGCATACTCCGACCCCAGGCATATACTCTCCTATGTCTCTCCATAGTCCTGATGCACCATGTGAGACCCCCATGCATGTGCGTACATCACCCATTATGGCAGACGGCTAGTGCAATGATGGCAATCATAAGACGTCTCACGAGGGGCACCTCTCCTGTAGGATGTAAGAGCCAACTGACCATGATGCAACCTCTCATCTCACTCGACATGACTCTCCCTATGCAGTATATCTGCTCCCTCTGATGGTCCTCTCCTGACCGATTGGTCACGTATGTCACGGTAGCTCCTCTGATAGGTAGGCGAAGTATGCGTTACACATCCTCAAGTGTAACCGTCATCTCTCCTACTGGGAGAAGGAATGTACATGCATCAGGATCCCATCGCTCCATAAGTGCCATCAACATCACAGGATGGAATCGAATGGCTGGCATAAGGATTGCATACCATAAACCCATAATCGACAATGTATCCCTCTCTGCCTGAGTCAGCCAGGGAATCTGATCTTGTAGATTGCGAAGAATCTGCCCCGCAGTGTGCTCTCTCATGTATGGGAGACCCTGCGATGCAAAAACATCAGTGTAATTAGTACTCAATCATCAAAATCATCTACGTGAAAAATGAAAAACTGTCGAACATCGAAAGCTAACCCTGACACCCCTTGCCAAGCCTTGATTGGGACCATGGCACCTTGAGAGGACCATGGCGCCCTTTAGGGACCATGGCGCCCTTCAGGGACCATGGCGCCTCACAGGGACCATGGTGCCCTGAGAGGACCATGGCACCCTGATAGGACCATGGCACCCTGGGTGGGACCCAGGGTCAGAGTCTAGGACCTGCATTCGATCACAGAAACTCAAAGTCAACAGAAATGCAAAAAGTCAAAGTTCAGTCAACTCACCTCGTCCAGTGGCTCGTCGCCGATCACGACCTGTCGCATGATCTCCATCCTCGTGGGATGCTCCGGTCATCGTGAAGGCATGATGATGGCTATGTGGGCTCCGCTACAATGAACTATACTCAGAAATCAACAAATCGACAAATGCAAGTGTCACTTTCGAGGTATATACTTTCATCCCTTTACCTTTGATTTCAAAACCCTAATTTTCCTCTATCACTCATTTCATCATAACTTGAGTTTGGGAGATGCGATTTTTGATCCGTTTGTTGTGTCAGAATTGTATTTTCATCCCCTTACTCCCTAGATGTTCCAAAACATGCTCTAATGAAGCCTCTTCGGTGAACATCTCTCATCAATAATCTCTCATACCATTTGTCGTAAGTAAACATGTTACCCTGTTTCACCTCCCTAATAAGAAAGACGAAACACGGGGGGCATATAGCTACTTGCAAATTTCATCACTTTCTTTAGTAAGCATTAGGTGATTTTGTGATCTAACGTGTGTTTTGTAGGGTGCGGTTCCTAACTATGTACTGCAGATACCGCTGGGGGCTTCGTTCAACGGACTTATGGATATATCCTTTTTCAAATAATGTTTACTTTCTTGTACTTTAGCTTGCATATGCACGTAGTACTCATATGACTGCTAAAGTGGGGGCTAAATGTAGCATCATAAATTGTACGCACTTGATAGGATGGTACAATTTCACACCTAGTTTAGCACCCGCCTTGGCGCATTTTGCATTTTGCATTGCATTTCCCCTTTAGCACTTAATTAATCAAATTAATTAGGTCTAAGGTCCTATTTCATCATAAAGTTGGGCCCTTTCATTAAAGTGTGCCCCTTTCATTTTATTCCTCTAATACATCATTTAATCAAAAACCCTAATTAGGTCCTATTTTGAACTTGGGGGCTTGATTTCAGGGGTCAAAACATCTCGAAATCACCTGTAACTTTGGGATTCTCTCTAAAATCATCATATCCAACGGCCCTAAAAATTTGGTGAAAAGTTGTCGGGACCATAGCACCCAGAGTGCACACGGTCCCGGACATTTTCTTGAAATTTTAGGAGCACAATCCAATCATAAAATAAAGCTTAACCCCAAGAAATTGGCAGGAGATTCAATCTCTAGGTTGGCAAAAAGTTGAAATTAAGACCTAGGGTTTCATATATAAGAGCTCTCTTTCTTCATTTGAAAGGATTGGATTTTGGCTAAAAGGACCTTCTATGCAGGGGAAGAGCAGATCTTTGAAGACTTCAACAGCATTCAACATTCATCCATCAAGTATTCATCAATTTCATTCATCCAGTCAGGGCTTTGAAGATATTGAAGAGCAATAAGGGATCACCGACTAAAGATTGGCTTGTACCCCTCCCTTGGGGTTGAGTATGATTTCATGTTGTTTTCATGTCTTTGCATAAGCCTCATTATATCATTTGTATTCATGCTTTAGATCACTTTGCATCTTGATTTGGAGCATTTACATTATCATTTACAAGTAATTAGGGTTTACTTTCTAGGTTGCTCTAGTTTGCTTACTTGCATTTTAGGATCTTGCACACACACAAGCTCTGCACACACAATACTCTTTACAATACAACTTGGCTATTCATGGAGGTGGAAATCACTGAAGCGGGGGTTTGACTAAGGCAAAACACTATATAGCCACCCACCATACCTTTTCAGATATAAGTGCAGGTTTTGGGATTCGGACGACGCCGCAAGTTGCAGATCCGATGGAAGCGGACTGAGATAGAGCTTCACACCAAATTTCAGAGCAAAAGACCAGGACAGGGGCATGTGGTGCCCTGGTCCTGCCAGGACAGGGATGCTAGGTGCCTTGGTCCCTGGGACAGGGGCGCTAGGCGCACTGGTCCCTCTGTTAGACAACAATTTTTAGCATTTTCGACAGTTTTCCAGGTTGTAAAACAGCAGTTTCAGGTGCAGTTTCAGGAGCAGAATCAGGATAGTGGCACCCACGCCCCCATCTTGAAAATTTTCACTCAGATTTTATCTCCGGGTATGCATCTGCATTCTTGTCTTGTCCTTGTGTTTACAGCTTTCCATTGTTTAACTTCAATTCTGCAATTTTGTTAGTAGTTCATACTTGCACTTTGAGGTTAGGAATTGAACTTGCATCATTTTATCTTTCAATTACAACAAAGGAATAGAAACCCTAATAGGTAGCCCATGGCTCTCTCTTTCACAAAAAAGAAGTAGCCAATTGTGTGATACCTCTAGGCTCTTTCGTATTCCGCAATGTGTGTCAAAAGATAGGATAAGGACATGTTAGCCTAGTGTCACTTTTTCCCCTACACAGTTTTGAATAGGTTCATGTAAATGGTGAACTTTCTTATAAGATGCTTCTTCCCTTTGAATGGTTACTTCCTCTTTTCGTTTCTCTTTTTCTTGGTGTTCTCACTCTTTTCTTATTGTTTCTACCGCTTGGTGTAGTGCCTCTTGCCATGAGTCCTCGTTGCATTTCTTCTTTGCTTTCCATTGAGGTTTTTGATAATTTTTTTTCTTTTGCCTTGGGGGTATGCTGTGTCCATATTTGAATCATGTTTTGTCTCGAGAAAATTATGAAGGAGGGTCTAGTGGTTCTATAATGCCTTCTTGATGCTTGCCTATAGGTCCTTTTCCGTTATATCCCATTTGTTGCATGATCAGGAATCATTTTCCATATTGTTGTGTTGGTATGGCTACCTCCAAAGTAGCAGCTCTGACTTCTCCCTCATCCTTGTATAGCCAACTAAGGATGTCTTTCTCTTCTAATTCATGTGCTAGTGTACCCAATTTGATAAATTTTCCATCAAACTTGGTGATGGGTTGTGTTGCTTGATGTGTTGATGCAGAAGGTTGTCCATGAGATTTTGGTGATGTTTGCAGTTTGGATAGGCACATGGGTTCAAAATAGTATTCCCGCATGCCTTTCTCTTTGATTTTCATCTTTTGTTTGAAATCCATGGATAAAGATTTGAACTTTTCTTGATGATGATGTAGTGGTGAGGAAGCTGGAGCTTCCCTGTTGTGTGGAACCAGGATGTCTTGAGCTGCCCCCATAGCATTGCAATGTTGAAAGGGGTTATTGTCAGCCGATATGGAAATTTCATGTCCATTATATGGGAATTTGATACACTGATGGTAGGTTGATAGTATTGCTTGCATTTCATGTATCCAAGGATGACCCAATAAAATATTATATGTTAAGTCTAAGTCTAAGACTTAACACATAGTGTCTCTTTATATCTGTCCTTCCTGAATAGGTAATATCACTATTCCTTTGGATGATCTTTATTCATCATCATATGCCTTGATGGTGATCTTTTTGTGTGGATCAATAGATTGTTCAGAGAAGCCTAATACACAGATAAGTTTTAAGGTACAGATATTGAGACCAACCCCTCCATCTATTAATACTCTTTTAACTCGATGTTTGTAGACTAAGACTTCAATATGAAGGGGAGTGTTATGTGGATGACTTAAAGAGATATTATCATGTTCAGAAAAGGTGAGATTATGAGGCCTTGTCATATGAGCCACCATGGCTTAAAATTTATCAACATATAGATCTTGAGGCACATTTGTTTCAACTAGTGCTTGTTCCAAGATGTCCTTATGTTTTGGTAAAAGTTTGAGTAACTCAAGTATGGATATCTGAGCAGCAGTTCTCTGCAATTGATTTACCAAATCATATCAAGTCTTGGAGATAGTGGTCAATGTTTATGTATGCCCTTTCAAGACATATTTTTGAGCTTTGGTTGTTATATTGATTGATGTATGGTCTTTTTTGTTTTTGATCTTTATGAAATTTATTTGGTTGTCATCCGTTGATATGTGATTGATAGTGTTATTGTATAGATGATTTATGCGAGCTCCCCGTGCATCATTTGATGATGAAGCTCCTTCCTTGTTGTAATTTGGAAGAGGACTTTTAAAGGTATCATGATCACCATTTGTTTTCAAACCATCAACCATTAAATCACCTCTATCAATCATATCTTGAACAATATTTTTAAGCCTCATGCAATCATTTGTGTGATGTCCTTTGTTTTGATGAAAATTAAAAAAATGCAAGTCATTCCACCAAGGTGGTTTGATCTGGGGTTCAAAGTTGTTTATGGTTGGCAATGTGATAATCTTATTTGCCAGGAGTTCATGAAATGATGACTCTAAGGATTGCCCCAATGGTGTGTATATGCGTCTATTTGGGAAAGTGTTGGTGTTACCCCTTTGATTTGGATTAGTCCCTCTATTAGTGTTGTTGCCTTGGGTATTGTTGTTGGTTTGGGTATTGTTGTTGGTGTTTGAATTTGAAGGTCCCTGATTGGTATTTTGCAGATAAGTGTTAATGCCTTGGTTAACACCTTTTTTATTCTTGTTAGCTTGTGGATTACTTGATAAAGCCAATACTGGTTGTTTGGACTTCATATCATTAGCATCAGTTCCTCCCTCATTAACAATGTTTTTTATTTCTAGTCTATAATTTGGATTTGTCTAAAGTGTTGTTGTTGTTTTGGTTGTTAAAGTGAGTGTTGGATGAATTAGTTCCTTCCTTCAAGAACTTCAATGTTCCTTTCTTGATGCATTCCTCCTCTACTTGGATTTTGTTTTTGATCAACTTGGCAAAAGATGGTATGCACTGGAGCTTGAGTAGATAACTCATCTCACTATTTAGATTGTCGATAAAGATCTCCATATTTTCCTTTTCAGGCACATCTCGAGGATATATCAAAACTATACATCTCCAATGCTGAAGAAACACCATAAATGTTTCATTGTTTTTCTATTTGGTATTACATACATTCAACATGGTGATCGCGTGTTGAATATTATAGGAGTACTATGTGATAAATTTTTTTACCAACTCGTCAAAGGATCTGATGGGAGGTGTAAGTTTAGACAACCACTCCATTGTTTGCCCTCCCAAACTTCTTGGGAATAGCCTCATCAAGTAAGTATCATCGTGAGCAAATTCAAGGCTTATGGTACAAAATTCTCGAACATGATCTCGGGGATCACTTTTACCATCATATTTATCATATTTTGGTATATTTGAATTCAAGGGAAAAGGTATCATGTTTAATCTTTGGTCAAAGGGGTAAGGACAAATTTCCTTTTAGGAGTATCGTACTGTGGTCCCCTGTTGCATGTCCTGCATTTGTCTTTGCAGTATTAGAATTTGTTGCGTAAGAGCAACCATGGGTGCATTTGTTTACCAAGGGAAAGCTTCTTCCCTTTCATTATCCCTAGTTTGAGCATGGTTGTGTTCAGGTATGTTATGTTTTTCACTAGGTATGATTTCAGGATCATGTGTTTCTTCTTCTCTTTGTTGTTCTTGATAGGAGGAATTTTGAGACCTTGTCCTAAAAATTTGTTCGTCGACCTTCCTTAAGTTTTTAGTATCGAAATCTTCAAGAAGTCTAACTCCTTTGCTAGTTAGCATGAGCATATATTTTTCCTTGTCAGCTTCAATGAGCCTTTCCATGAGCTTTTGGAACAAGGGGTTTTCTTGACATTCTTAGAGAAGTTCCTCAATGATTTTAGTATCTCCCAGATCAATATAATTGAAAGGGTTGGATAATCTACAACCCATACTTGACTTTGGTTGTGGTTCTCTTTGCTTGTTTATTTGTGAGCGAGTGACAATGAGTATGTAGTAAAATATTTCTGTGAAAAAAGGGATAAAATCTTCTTCTACTTGTTCAGGGGTTGGTGGTTTGGGTCGAGCTACGTTATAAGTGATGCAGAATTGTGAGAATAAAGCGGGATTAATCTTTCCTCCACAATTGAAGCGTTGGTTGAATGTCGCTTTCTGAATGTAAGCTCTGCTTATTAAGGGTTCTTTTTCAAACTTGTTTGATTTTCCTTAAAGATATAATCGCATATGATGTAAAATGTGCGATGTGATTTAAAAAGTTGGCGATTGATATAGAGAAACTTATTCTGTTTTGCAAGTTTTTTAGAACTAGGTTGTCTTTTCTTCAACTCAGTTTTATGATGAAGACTTGTTCTTCTCAAAATATGAGGAGTGGTCATACATGAGTGATCAATGGTTTCCTTTGATGTTTGGATTGAGATACTTCATTTGAAAAACTCAAGCTTACTTTATCAAGTAGAGGTTTAGATTCGCCCCCATGACAAAGTGTGTCAGATGATATGGATAAGAGTCTCTCGATATTGAAACTCAATTTGACAACTTAAGGTTTAAACTCAATATGTTGTTTAATTGATAGAATCCATTTAGATGGTAGACCTTTTGATCAATGTGAGGGTACTACTTGATTTTGATTGGATGAAGTCTTATCTCTAGCTACTTTAAGATTTGAAAAATTTGTTCTAAGGATGCTTGCTTGATTTTGGAAATGTTTTCTCTGATGATTTGGTTCAGATTTTGACTGGTGAGTTTGATAAAAGGTCCAAAAGGGTATTTAGGACTGGTAATAAATTTTTCTAAGACTGCCCGGTTCACTCTCTATTTTTTTGTGTTTTAACCATGCGGTAAAACAGAGACTGGATGCGCTCTCTGATGATCCATATGTGCTACAGGAAAATATTGATGCGCTAAGCTTCCTATTCTATGCGCTAACTCAAAGTTTGAAAACTGCTTCTGACTGGGAAGTTTATCCGCTAATATGTCTTGATTAAGCGATGTTGTTTGGACTCAAAGTGTTAAGTTACACCTCTAATGCACTATACTAATGCTCGAAAGTGCTAATATGGTTACACAAAGCGCTACTAATTTTTTTACTAGTTTGACAACTGTTTGCACACTATTTTGATTGATGAAAGCACTACATTGTGGTTTGCATGCGCTAGAATATGGTTGATACGCGCTAGGAGGTTGCTCCTATGCGCTAAAGTGCCCTAATTGTTTTTGTTGTTGGTTGTTTTCTAGAAATTTTCAATGCTTGTTTGCTTTGATGGATGATTTTCTGAAAGTAACTTGAAAACACGACATAAAAGAAATAACCAATTTTGCTTATGCTAAACAGATAATGTATGTATTTGCGAGGATGTGTTCAAATCCCCAATGTTTTCACAGGTTTGGATACAAGTAATACAAAATCAGATAGACTCTTTATTCAAGGGTCATCAACAATACCATAGCCCACTAGTCTCGATACTCCATCAGCTCAAATAGCTGTGTCACCCCCTAGGGGGCACCCGTTTTTTTGCCTTTTGCCAGAAATTAACCCAAAGTGAATTGCTTCACAATTGAGTAGTTATCTTGGGAGATATATGGTGAGTAATCTTGGGGGCGGATTCTTCCCCACCCTTGCACTATGGTATTGAAGATATTTGGATACTGACTCCGCTCAAAGTTTCTATTTCTAAAGTTTTTAATCAGGCTTCCTATTCGCTCTTCAATGATAAACTCCCTTGGGAGGATTCCCAACCTTTAGAACAAAGGCTTTACGTATCGTAAAGATACTAGGGGAAGGCTAATCGCTGAGCAAAACCATTGAAGGGACTTTCGTCAACCTCCACTTTTGGTTATAGTGGGTTGGAACACTTGGCGATAAAGTCATTTCCCACTTAGGTCGTTCCCCTCTCACTGAGCATTTAAATGGCGTTCTAAGAGAAACTCAGGAGGGCAGACCTGATAAAGGATGTAAATTCTTGAAATGAATAAAACATAAGAGTGGTTTGGCTTTTTGATCACCTAGTTAAGGGGAGAGCATATACCTTCCACTTTCGAGACAAGACAAACAAGGGTTCTTTTTAACCTTTCAAAGCAGTGATTTGTTAACCTCTATTTGGAGATTTTGCTCCAACAAACATGGGGTTCTTTTTAACCTTTCATAGAAAAGTGTGTATTATCAAAATAAACTTTGAGTAAAACCTGGTCAACAAAGTAAATTGTGATTTGATCAACAAAAATTCAAAATTGATAGGGGAAGATTTTCCCTCTTTTATGTGCATAAAATTGAAGATGAAGTTCTTTTACGTTTGCAAAAATAAAATGGATCCTTTTAGACACCAAAGGAAGGTGAGGTTCATTTTAAGCTTTGCAAAAAGTAAGTTTGTTTGGTTCTTTTTAAAGCCCCAAAGTGAAGTGTTTTCCCCTAAGAAAGCAAGAAATCAAATATGAATTTGTTGTTCTTTTTACCCTGCAATAAAGAAAGATGAATTTTCTTTTAAGCACCAAAGGAAGTTTGAGGTTCATTTTATTGCAATCCAAAATGAAAACATGAGGTTTATTTTGTTGGTATTATGGATATGTTGCATTGGTTTTGTCATTGATGTCAACACTTATCAACACTTATCCTTCTGGAGATCTTTGGTTATGTTGAACCGACACATTATGTTCACCGACAAGTTTAGTGACATGCACAGTCACCGGTATTTTGTTCACCAGCAGGTTATACCACCGACATTGAGGATGACTTGTTATCATATGGAGATCACTTGGTTATGTCGAAAACATGGTTTGGACACTTGGTTTTGGTGATTTGGTTATTGATCTAATTGGCCTGACATATTTGCTGTTACTCACAAATTGGTCTAGGTTATGGACCGACATGCATTATCTATTCTAGATCAGCACGACACATTATGGAGATGGTTTAATCAATCAATATTGTTGTTGAGCTGACATGATGCATCACATATTGACTTGCTGTAATTGATTTTATTATAATATTCTTAGTGAGCCAACCTACACATTTGGTCCTAGGTTTTGGTATATATGTAAGATCTCATTTGTGAGATTATGTAGAATGGAAGGTAATAAGGTATTGTAAGGTTGTGATATTTGGTATATGTGAATATAAGAGGAGCTACTCACATAGACATGATTTGAAGATTCAAGGAAGGTTTAAAGAAGATAATCAAAGGTTAACCGGTACTGAATCTGCCATTGGAGATGCTACTTCGAGGAGTAAATTATCATTAGATTTAATCATTCAATTGTAGTCAGTGAGACTCCCATTCATGTGATTGAGCAGTGAGCTCTAGGCAGCTGGCCTTTCTGCATGTGCAGACCCCATTTGTATACACATACTATCTGCAGTAGTATCATTTGATTGTGGGTAAGGTTTCCCACCATGGTTTTTCCGCTTACAGGGTTTTCATGTACAAATCTCTGTGTTATGTGTTGTGGATGTTGTTTCTCTTTCTGTTTCATGCATTAAGTTTCAGCGGTATTGATATTAATTGTTAATTTGTTTACCGACATTAAGTTTATTTTACCGGTATTAAGTATCAAATTTGGTTAAGTTATATTTGGGTTGAAATTATTAGACAACTAATTCACTCCCCCCTCTCACTTGCCTTCAGGTCCTAACAATTGGTATCAGAGCCAAGTCCTCTTTTTGCAAAATTTTAACAGCTTGAGGAGATTCTATGGCAACAAACTATTTCAGGAAGGACAGTCTGAAACTTGATGGAACTAACTATGGTATATGGAAGATCAGAATGGAGACACTTCTAAATTGTATTGGAAATGACATATGGGATGTTACACAAAATGGCTATGTTGGTCCTACACAAGGTCAACCTAATCCACCTATATTGGTTAAGGATCAAGAGAATGACTATAAAGCAAGAGAAGCACTTTTGAGAGCCTTGTCAGATCAATAAATCATGGGATTATCAGACCGATCTACTCCTAAATCTATTTGGGATAAATTGGAGATATTGAATGAAGGTGATTCCACTATCAAAATTGCAAAATTGGAATGCTTTCGAGTCAGGTATGAAAATTTGAAAATGGAAGAAGATGAAAGAATTTTTTCTTTTATGGAAAGGGTTAATGAAATTGTTTTGAGAATACAATGTTGTGGAGGTTCCTTAAGTGAAGATGAAATTATTTTTGAATTTTTAAGAGCATTGCCACCAGCATACAAAATGAAAGTAACTGCTATTAATGAGTTAAGAACTATGCTTAATACATCAGTATCTAGAGATACCTTGGTTGGAAAACTTACAACATTTGAGCTTGAAGAGTTTGGTCATCTTGCTACAATTAAGACAGATTTAACTTTCAAAGCATCATCATGTGTAGCATCTTCATCATCAGCTGATAAATATGATTGGAAATCACTTTATGCAAGAGAACTTGAAGATATCAGGAGGGAAAATGAAGAACTTGAAGCACTATTTGAAAGGAAAATGCCTAAAGGTCCTATTGGAAGTAAGTACGGAGGTAAAGAACCTTTTAAATATTTTAACTTAATAAAATTGGTCATATGGCATCTAGGTGTCCTAATAGACATGCAAGATTGAGAGAAGAAGCTAAAAGAACATATAAGCCTAACCCTGAATATTAGAGATACATATTTAAGAAGAATAGAGACAAATCATGTTACTATGTTGATGAAGGAGTAACTGATGATTTTGATGAAGAACCAAGAGATAATGGATGGGATTTTATTGCAATAATATATCAACTAACACCTACTATTCCACTGGTAGAGCAGGCCCTGGTAGCTAAAATTGAAGAAAAGGATGAATGGATTATAGATTCTGGATGTTCACATCATATGACTGGTGATAAAAGTAATTTTTTTATCTTTTTAGGAATACAAAGCTTGTTTGATCAGGAGAAAAAAATACTTTTATCACCAATCATATGATGTGATAAGTAGTTTATCTATTCACATCATATGACTGGTGATAATCACAAATGAACCTATATAGAGTGCACCGGTATAGAATGTTGATCCATTCACACCAGCATCATCAGAGAATTCCATAGTGATTGAAAAACAACAACAAGTGAACACACCCAAGTATGTAAGATTGAATCACTCTAAAAGTTAGATAATTAGGAATAAGTATTGAGTCATGACAAGAGGTAGACTAGCAAATGAAGAGGTATGTTTAATTTCTCAAATTGAACCAGCATCTGTTATTGAGGTATGTGAAGATAAACATTGGATTAAAGCTATGGAAGATGAATTGGAACAAATTGAAAAGAACAATAAATGGACATTGGTTCCCCGACCTAAAAATAAAAATATAATTGGAACTAAATGGGTATTTAGAAACAAACTTAATGAAGATGGTAATCTAATCAGAAACAAAGCAATATTAGTGTGTAAGGGATATTCAAAAAAAGGGGGAATTGACTACAATGAAACCTTTGCACCAGTAGCTAGAATTGAGGTAGTGAGATTATTGTGCGCATTTGCAGCACACAAGAACTATAAAGTATATCAAATGGATGTCAAATGTGCATTTCTAAATAATGATCTTGAAGAGGAAGTTTACATTGAACAACTTGATGGATTTTCTTTGACAACTGACAAAGATATGATTTGCAGGTTAAGGAAAGCTTTATATGGATTGAAGCAAGCTCTTAGAGCTTGGTATGCTAGATTGGACAAATATTTTTTGAAGCTTGGTTACACTAAAGGTAATGTTGACAACAATTTATATCTCAAAGTGACTAATGAAGACATTTTGGTTAATGAAGTTTTTGTTGATGACATCATTTTTGGAGGATAAGATGGATTGTGTAAAGACTTTTCTAATAAGATGCAGGAAGAATTTGAAATGTCTATGATTGGGGAGATAAAATTCTTTTTAGGATTGCAGATTTCATAGACTGATAAAGGTATATTCTTATGTCAATCAAAGTACTTGAAGGAATTACTGAAGAAATTTGGTATGGAAAACTCTAAACCAGTAAGTACTCCTATGACTACAACTGACAAACTATCATTGAAGGATGATTCAACTCCTACTAATCTGACAAGATACAAATCTATGATTGGAGGTTTACTATATTTGACACAAACAAGACCTGATATAATGAATACAGTGTGTATTGTTTCAAGATTTCAAAGTAATCCTAGAGAAAATCATGAATCAGCAGTGAAAAGGATTTTTTGGTACTTACAAGGCACAAAAAGCTTGGATTATGGTATCCTAAAGATGAAAATTTTGACTTATGTGCATACACCGATGCTAATTGGGTAGGAGATGTAGATGATAGAAAGGGCACCACCGACGGGGAATTCTTTCTTGGTAGCAGATTGATTTCATGGTTGAGAAAGAAACAAAGTTGTACATCATTATCAATAGTAGAATCTGAATATGTTGTAGCAGCAACTAATTGTACTCAAGTATTATGGATCAAGCAAATGTTGAAGGACATAAAGGTAAAATGAAAATAACCTATAATCAATTACTGTGATAATATGGTAGAAATTGATATATCTAAGAATCTGGTATTTCACTCTAAAACTAAACATGTTTCTATCAAATTCAATTTTCTGAAAGAGAATGTTGAAGTAAAAGAAGTGAGATTGGTTTATGTGAATACTAAAGAGCAGATTGCAGATATCTTTACTAAGCCTTTGCCTAAGGAAACTTTTGAATATCTCAAACAGAAGCTTGGGGTTATACCCTCATCGGTAGAAACTTAGACAGTTGATGCTTGGCATCAAACCGTCAGAACTTACATAGAGATCTTTTTCCAGCTTTGATGGAGGAGAGGTACTTCTCAGGGGGAGTAGTTGGTAATTGTAATTAGTTCTAGGAACTGATTGTATTTGGTATTTGTATTGCTTTGGCATTTGATGACAAACGGGGAGAGATATCTATGGAAAAACACATTATACTTTGGGGAGAGATTATTCATTGGGGGAGAGATTTTTACTCTCTGCATTTGTATTTTGATTTCTAGTATTGATCTATTCTGGAGATTGTTGGTTTTTGGCATTTCTGCTTTGGTACTTAGATGGTTTTTCCATCTTGTGTTGCCATCAATGCCAAATGGGGAGATTGTTGGTATTATGGCTATGTTGCACTAGTTTTATCATTCATGTCAAAACTTATCAACACTTATCCCTCTAGAGATCTTTGGTTATATTGAACCGGCACATTATGTTCACCAGCAAGCTCAGTGACTTATGCACAGTCATCGGTATTTGGTTCACTGGCAGGTTATATCACCGACACTGAGGATGACTTGTTATCATCTGGAGATCACTTGGTTATGTCGAAAACATGGTTTGGACACTTGTTTTTGGTGATTTGGTTATTGATCTAATTGGCTTGACATATTTGCTGTTACCGAAAAATCGGTCTAAGTTATGGACCGACATGTGTTATCTATTCTAGATCAGCACGACATGTTATGGAGATGGTCTAATCAATTAATATTGTTTTTGAGCCGACATGATGCATCGCATCTTAAATTATTGTAATTGATTATATTGTAATATTCTTAGTGAGCCGACCTACACATTTGGCCCTAGGTTTTGGTATATATGTAAGATCTCACTTGTGAGATTATGTAGAATGGAAGGTAATAAGGTATTGTAAGGTTGTGATATTCGGTATATGAGAATATAAGCAGAGCTACTCACACAAACATCATTTGAAGATTCAAGGAAAGTTTGAAGAAGATAATCAGAGCTTAATCAGTACTAAATCCAACATTGGAGATGCTACTTTGAGTAGTACATTATCATTGGATTTAATCATCCAATTGTAGTCAGTGAGACTCCCATTCGTGTGATTGAGTAGTGAACTCTAGGCAGCTCTCCTTTCTGCATGTGCAGACCCCATTTGTATACACATACTATCTGCAGTAGTATCATTTGATTGTGGGTAAGGTTTCCCACCATGGTTTTTCCCCTTATAGGGTTTCCACGTACAAATCTCTATGTTATGTATTGTGGATGTTGTTTCTCTTTTCATTTCATGCATTAAGTTTCACCAATATTGATATTAATTGTTAATCTGTTTACTAACATTAAGTTTAGTTTATCGGTATTAACTATCAAATTTAGTTAAGTTATATTTGGGTTGAAATTATTAGACAACTGATTCACCCCCCTCCCCCCTCTCAGTTGCCTCTGGGTCCTAACATGTTTTAACCTATACAAAAAGGGAGAATGAATTATTTTTAACTTCTTCTAAAAGAAAGTAAAAAAGGAAATTAAAGCTTCTAACTAACTCCTTCCCCTACACAAAAAAAGATTAAAAGTTGCACACATTCAGTGGTCAAATGTTAGTGTGGACTTGCACAAGCCTAAATAATCTTCCTCGGTTACAATTTTTTTTTTGTTTTCCCTACTAACTCTATGCACTACATTGTTGTACCAAGGCGCTACAGAATAGACCCAATGCACTAAGCTGATCCTTGGATGTGCTAGACTGGTTTCTTAATAGACTGTGATTTTACAGTTGTCAGTAGAAGTAATATGTGCTAACTTAAGTTTTCAAAGCGCTAATGTTAGAGTCTAATGCACTAAATAGTGAGCGAGATGCGCTAGGAAACGACTCTTGGTGCAAGTTATGGAGCTATATTTGAATAGCTCAACTCCCCAAGGGACATTCCATTGTTCTCTATCTCACAAGATCCCTCAAGTCAATGCCTTTGCTCTCAGATCACTAAGCAAAGTGACTTAGGAATGACAACTCCGAGAATGAGAGATGTTTGATCAACTTAATATGGGTGCATTCCTAGTTATGCATGATATTAAATCTAATATGATTTAAGCTAGCATGGATATAATGATAAAATAAAATATTAGTAAAACCTATCCTAACATGATATACTAGTCTAATATGAGAGTGCAATGATAATAGAAATGCTTCTTAAAATGCTTATTAAGATGATTTCTATTCAAAAAGAGGCTCGATGCTTGATTTAAAAATGATTATGGATGTATGAAATTTAGATGCTTAGTAAAATGTCTGTAAGTTTTATACTAAAGACTTGGATATCAAAATGAAAGAATGAGAGCTCTATTTATAGGAAAAATAGGGCAATGGATGGTCAAGATTGGATAATTTTAACAAGGGCCAGGACTGAAAGTTATCAATCAATGTTTACAATTCTCACCAATGAAATGGTGACAATTGTCAACAAAAGACTGCTTGAAAGGAGATGTAAGAAGCATTAAATGCTTGAGAAGACATGATGGTTACCTTAGGAGGTAAGGGTTAAGGTTCGGCTAAGGTTATCCATTGGATAAAGCTTTTACCCAAAGGATAAACTCTTGTGCAAGGGTTAAAGGTATAACTATGGTTAAAGAAATGAATGCTTGATGAGACCCTTGGGATAGATGAGGGTTGAGTTAGAGAGAGAGTCTCTAATTATGCAAGAAGGTTGAGTTAACCATTAATGATTAGGAAGGCTTTAAAGGTTAACTTGTTTAAGGCATAAAGCCTTTAATGGTTTTCAAAGACTTTGAGGGTTTGAGAAGTGACTTCCCTTTGCTTAGGGATGTGACAATATTTACGAGATGGATTAGGCTAAATTGGAAGTGATTAGAAAAATCTAGAAGGGGGTTTAGGGAGGCAAGTGGGAGATGTAGGAGAATGCAAGTGGATGGAGGGGAATTTTAATTAAAATAGATTTATTTATTTCAACCAAAATAGATGCAACTTGCATAAATCTAAGTGGGGGGATTTAAATAAATAAATTAGATTTATTTATTTGCAATGAATAATTTAATTAAATGTAAATTTAATTAAAAAGGGGGAAAGGGGGAATTAATTAAATAAATCACTTTATTTAATTAAAGGATATGAAAGACTTAGGTGAACTTAATTAAATAAATTGAGCAATTCATTTAATCAAATAGATGAATGTGAATAATATAATTTAATTAAATATAGGAATGAGGTTAAAATGAATATTAAATATTCACTTAGGAAAGTGGTCATTTTTATACGTCTACACTTTCATTTCTCCCTCACTCATGCTTACTATAACTAGGTAATGAGAATCAAGTAGTGTATCATTTACTTAGTATGTGTCCTGTTTTAACTACATGTCATTTGACAGCCATGGCCTACACTTATAAAAAAGTAAATGTTGTTGCAGGTTCAAGAAGTACACCATTAAAATAGAATTTTTTCATACCAAGTTGCAGAATGTAGGTGGCATTTGAGGGAGGTCAGATTACCCACAAACTTCTATATAACCATTGGTCTTTGTAATGTTCACAGCATAACTGTTTGCATTATCCATGGCTTTCAAATAGCCAAGCTAACTAGAAGCTTTTATGCTTATATCTGTTTGAAATGAGAATAGAGCTTCTCATTCTAAAGGTAGTTTCATGCCTTCACTATTGGGTGCCAAATGAGTTTTCTTTTCATACTTCTCTTTCTATTTTTAGCTCTTTGTTGGATGCCTTCAGTATTACATGAGGGGTTATTGCTAATCTACTTGTTGATGATATTTTACTTCTCTCTTATTTTGCCAACGGGTTGCAACATTACTTTCTTTTTCACTCATCTTTTCATCGATAGTTTAGAGTTTTACATGCCATCATCGATCCCTTTTGCCAACCCCTATCTTCAAACCGCATTCCTACCATTTTTTATTACCCCTCTCAATCTACCACCCTTGGCATTATGAATACCATTAATTACTACATTAATTTGTAGCCTTGTTGTGCCCCTTCAAATGCTTAATGGCCAAAGAGAATTTTTGTAGATAGATCATTCACTTCACATGCCACACATTTTCCAATTTACTTTGTGTGTAGTAATTGAAGTGGGCGATGATCAATTGAATGGTAGTCTCTTTGTTAAGAATATAGTGGAACCATTGTTTGATGACTTGTATGAGGGTGCAAGGCTCCTTTTCATAAGTTGAATAGTGCCACAAGGTATCATTAATAGAGTTTGAGTGATGGGCAATAGGTTGGCCATGCTAAATTACCATGATGCCTAGTACATAATCAAATGCATCAATCTAATAATCAAATGATTTTGCAATATTCACTAGAGTAAATGCTAGAACAAAGTAGAGGTGTTGTTTGAGGCCATTAAACACATTTTTTTGTGGAGTCCATAGCAGTGTTTCCTTGTTGCATACAACCTTATTGAGTGATCAAGGAACCTGTGAAAATCCAAGGACTAACATTTTATAGAAGTTCTCAAGTTTGAGAAAGTTGTGCAATTATTTGAGTTTGCATGGGTATACTAGTATCATGTCACCTTAATTTTTTCAAGATCAACTTGAATGGGAAAGTGGTTGATAATGTAACTAAATTTGCATGGTGCCAAAATTTCATTTGTTGAGGTTGGTTTGCAACTTGTGTTGGCATAGCATATGTGGTACATGTGCAATGTGTAACATATGTTCTTCCAATATTGTATGGGATAGGCTAGTATTTAATCACCTTGATTTTCTCTAGATCAACATCAATGCAAGTGTGGCTGATTATGTAGCCAAGGTGTTAATTTTGTGTGGTGCCAAAATGCATTTATCAAGGTTAGCTTGCAACTTGTGTTGATGTAGTGTATTTGGTACTTGTGCAACATGTAGCATATATTATTTTAAGATCTTGTTAAAGATTAGGATGTCATCCATGTAGACAATGATAACATTTTTTATCAAGAACGAGTGTCACAAGAGCATTAGAAATAGTCAAAAGGCATAACCATCCATTCATAGTCCTCACATTTTGAATATAGTTTTCCAAAAAAAATATTATTGGATGGAAACTTGATGATATGTTGCTTTGGTTTAGTGTGTCTAGAGATGACCCAAGTGATTGTTGATGTAATCAACCACGAATTTACCAATTTTTGTCTCCATAGTATTTTTAAAATTTTGGTCATTTATAACCTTATATATTGGTGGGTAACCACCCCACGAGTCATCCCAAAATAATTCTTGGTCACTTTTCCCTATATTCCAAGATAGATCATGGGTGAGAACATCCATACAGCTGACTAGGAAGTTCCAGATTCTTGAACCTTTAGGCGGGTTTAGGATTCTAAAAATGCTAGTGGGATCCTTAGAGTCTAGATATTTGCTTGACATGACTTTCATCCATCTCCTATCGGGTTATTGATACATTTTCCACACTAATTTGGCCCCTAGAGCCTTATTTTGGAATGCCTAGTTTCTAAGCCCCAATCCCCCTCTCTCTTTAGGTCGCAAAAGCTTCTCCCAAACTATTAGTGCGAATTTATTCTTATCTACCAGCCCTTGCCAAAAAAAGTTTCTGAGTTTTTGATCAAGTTTCTTCTTGACTCCCAGTGGCAATGGAAAATAGGTCATCTGATATTGGGGAAGGGAAGATAGTACTGATTGTAACATGATTACTCTACCTGCTGCTAAAAACCACTTGCCCTTCCAATTTTGGAGTTTTTGATCAAGCTTGGATAAAATATGTCCCCATAGATTGGAGGATCTTTATCCACTAGGAGGCCTAAATACTTGCAAGGTAAAGATCCTATTTGAAAACCTAACATATTGGCAATAGTTTTTCCTACCTTAGCATTTATGTTAAAGAAGAGTGGGTTTGACTTCTCCTTATTGACTACTTACCTAGATGCTCTAGAGAACCAATCTAGGATGAGCTTCAAATTTCTAGCTTCTATCAAACTGATTTCCCCAAACAGTAAGGTATCATCAGCGAATTGTTGATGGGTAATAGGAGGGAGACTAGGGTAATAGGAGGGAGACAACTAGTGACTTGTATCCCTGAAATGTTACCCAATTCCTGAGCTTTTTGAATGGTCCTTCCTAAGGCTTCTGCCATGATGATGAAAAGAAAGGGAGATAAACGGTCTCCTTACCGCAGACCCCACAAAATTTCAAAGAAGCCTTTAGTCATTCAATTGACTAAAAATGAGACCTTGGAACTTGAAATACATTCAAAGATTAAATTAATCCAGACTCTATTAAAACCAAAAGCTTCTAAGAATTTACAAAGGAATCTCCAATTTATCATGTTGTATGCTTTCCTTATGTCTAATTTCTTGAGCATACAAGCTTGATGATTGTGCTGGGCAGAGTGTATAGCTTCTTGTGCTATGATGACTCCATCAAAAATGGATCTTCCTGGAATGAAACTATATTTCTCCTATGATATAATAATACTTAGGAGAAAAGGCTTAAGTTTGTTGGCTAGTGCTTTTGAAAAGATCATATAGATAGTGTTGCAGAGTGACATGGGCCTAAGGTCATTCATATGGTCCACATTCTCCTTTTTGGGAATATGAACTAAAAAAGTGTGATTAATTTCTGTAAGGAATCTACCAGAGCATCTTGCCCATTCTAAATATTCTACCAACTCATCACCTATGAAGTGCCAAGGAGCCTAAAATAAGCATGCAGGTAATCAGTCAGGACCAAGGGCCTTATCCAAATGGAGTTGAAATAAGGCCTCTTCTATCTCCCACTTGGAGAATTTCCGATTTAAAAGATGATTTTGACTATCATCAATAATTTTGGAGATGTTGTTAAGTAGGTTGGTTTGTGTTGTCAGGTCAAAGAGAATTTCTTTACTTAGTATATTTTAAAAGAAAGAAACCACTTTTATAGCTATATCCTCAGGGTCATTTAGGATGACCTCGAGCTTGCCCCTAATGTGGGTTATTTTGTTAATCCTATTTTTAGATTTTGCAATAGCATGAAAGAATTTTGTATTTTGGTCTCCTTCAGAAATCCAAGTAGCTCTGGACTTCTGCCTCCAAAAGATTTCCTCCTTTGTCAGAATATCTTCATGTTTATGGAGTAACTCTTTTTCTAATAAGAAACTATTTTGATTCATTCCTTCCTTAATGACTTTATCATTCAGATGGGTCAAGGCAGTTTCCATGTCCTTCTTAGAGACAAAAATATCGCCAAACCAATCCTTGTTCCATTGAAGAAGTTTTATCTTAATATATTTAATTTTGGTAACAAAATAGTAAAGCTTTGACCCCAAACATCCACCTCTTTCCACCATTTTTCTACATTCTCCAAAAAGGACTCACTTTTCATCCACATCTTCTCAAATTTGAAAGGGCATCTCTTAGGTTTTAAATCTTCCTCAATGGTTAGTTGGACCAGAAAGTGATATGAGCCTGAGATGGGAAGGATGGAGGCCTTGAAAAGATAATTTAATTCCAAGATATTACCTCTGAAGAGAAACCTATCTAATCTTTCTACAATATTGTTGAAGCTCTGCCTTCTATTATTCCAGGTAAAGGTGTCATTATCAATTTTGATGTCTATCATATTATGAAAATTGATCCAATTCCTAAAATCTATCAGAGCTTCGGGTTCTCTTCTCAATCCCCTTGATTTTTTTGAGAGTTCAACAATGGTATTGAAATCCCTCCCTAGAAAGAAATTCCACTCTGGGTGGGATCTTAACAGTTGACCAACTTCATGCCACACTATTAGATTCTCATGTGTGGGTATGGGGCCATAAATATTGAAGAGGATAACGTTTATGTTACAACTAAGATGTTTGACAGAGAAATACATCCAAAACTTATTGCTAGGGATCTGTTTTATTGTAACCCTTCTAGGATCCCATATTATACCCAAACCCTCAAAGGCTCCTACTGCAGGTATTGCTTCTTGCACTAGGTAGCCTAATTTCCTTTGGAAATATCTAATCTCAGATTGATTAAGCTTGGTAACCTGGACTAAGATTAAATATTCTTTTGAGGTGAGGATCTAACACTTTAGAATTCGTTGCTTGTTAGGGGCATTTAGGCCTCTAACATTCCATGTTATGATCTTCATGGCTAGGTGGGAAGGTACTTCTCCTTCCCTGCATGCAGAATCGAGGTTATTTTAGCCTGCCCAACAACTTCTCCATCCATGTTTCTAGGTTTGGCTATAGATTTCCTACCTCACTTTTTCAAGAATGAACCACAATCTGGTTTAGCCTTACCTCCTAAATAGACACCTAACCCTAGCTTACTAGAACCTAAGTCTCCACCCCCATCCTCAAGAGGTTGATTCCCTACCAAAAATGCCTCACCCTCTTCCAAAGTCATAAATTGATCAAAAAGGAACTCAGCCCCAGAGTCAGGGTCTCCAAACTCATCCAAAGATGGGCAATTAACTATTTTCTATTCTAGATCTATATGCTATTCCAATAAGCCCAACTGCTCCTGCACACCCACTTTAAACTCCTTTGCTCCTATTAACAAATTTTACAATTATGCTCTAATGTCAAAGACCACTAGCTTCTTATCCCCATTCTTAGAGGAGTTAATACTTTTGCTTGTGCTGCAAACCCCGACAACACTATTTACATGTCCCAAATCCTTACCTATTAAGGAAGGTGACTTAGCTGGCATTGGAGAGGGGATGCCATTTCGGTACACAAAGGAAGCTTTATTAGTCTGGGGGCATCTTGGACTCCTACTCTTTGATTGGGACTTGCTCTGATTCTCAAATACCCTATCTACCTTTGAGGGAACCCTAGAAGATGATTGATAATCTACAAAATTCAAGTTTGATTTTCCCCTATTGTCTAAATTTGAGGCAGGAGCATTGTTGTTAGAGACCTGTTCACAATCCTGGGGGTTGCATAGGAAGATATTTGAGGTGTTGATTTCACCGTCATAAAATGAAGGAGTTAAACACCAACTTCCCTTCTCATTTATTAACTCGATTGGGCACAAAAGTGGATTTTCAGTCTCAAATTGTATAAGGGGATTTATATCTTTTGTCAAATCCTTATACAGGCCTTCTACTCCTAAAAAGACTCCTAATTGTGAGCCTAAAAATTCCATAATTTTAGGGCAATGTAATTATATCGGCAAAGGACCTATGTTTACCCATTTAACAACTTTCTTGGGTTGAAAGGTTTTAGGATTAAAATTTGGCATCCAATCAAAACATTGAAATACATATCCTTCTATCAATTTTACTTCACACTCTGAAATTTGTTTTTTAATATTGTAATTGGTGCAGGTGATGAAGCAAAAATTTGAACCTAGGTTGGTAATACTTACCTAATAAGAGAATTCCTCTTTCCACCATTCTTTCATATCATCGAATATCCAATCTTTCCCATTCCAAAAGGTGATGATGCCCTTGCTGTAATAATAATCACAGTAGTCAAGCAAAGGATCTAAAGGTAGCTTAATGCTCTTCTTATTCTAATTCTTTTCATGAATTACATCTTGGCAAGAAGTGCTTGCCACTGGACATGATATAAATTTATGTATTTTAGATGGTTGAGAAGGAGGAGAATTCTTGTGTGGGTTGGAGAGAACCCTAGGGCTACCGTTTCTTCCCTGCAATAATCTATGCACCTACCAATGAGGTTTTGACCAATGTGGAGGAAAACTAGAATGTTTTGATCTTAGTCACCTATCATTCAAAAAAAATTTGTAATTACGGACATTCCTCATAGAATTGTCGGCAATGCCAAATGTGTTGGGGAGAGATGGTGGGAAACTTGCATATTTAGTGACACTTAAAAGAGGTCTGCCCTTGTTTGTGTTAGAATAAATAGTGGACAACTGAGAGGGGGGAGGGGGTGAATCAGTTGTCAATATATTATATTATTCAAACCACTTTATAACCTTTAACCAGAGCACATAAACATTGAACATTGGAATAGCAAAAACAAATATCGGTAAGCAATAAAACTTAAGAATGAAACAGAGAATTAACACAATTCAACCATACCACATAACACCATTATTTGTACGTGGAAAACCTGGTAAAGGGAAAAACCATGGTGGGAAGCCTACCCATAGTCAGATAATACTTCTACAGAAAGTATGTGATACAATAAGGGGCCTGCACCTGCAGGAAGGCACACTGCCTAGAGCGTAGTTCTCATTACAAAGGAGTCTCACTGACTACAGAGAGGTTATAACCACCTCAATATAATTGGACAACAATCTAGAAGAATGAACTGCCAGTGATAGCATCTACCATACCTGATTACAGTCTCGGTTAAGCTTAATACCGGAGTCCTTTGACCTCTTACATAAACCCAATTCGATCACCTATGATCAACCAAATCTCCTTCGCATATGATTTTTCATTCCACAACCACGAACATGATCTACAATGAGATCTTACATCAATTTATACAAACCCTAAGGCCTAAACCAATTAGGTTGGCCACCTAAAAGATATTACAATAAGATCATTACATACATCCATATTACAATGATATGCCATGTTGGCTTTAGACCAAAACAACATTAACCAATCCATAAATCATCCTGGTAATGTGTAGAGAACATGTTACATGATATTGGTCCATAACCTAGATAGGTACCGGACCTAATTTGTGTCCACCATGCCAAAGCAATGTCTCCAATCAGTCGAGGCATGATCAAGGATCACCTTCTGCATCCTGAATTCCATCTAGAAGTAGCACCAATACCACTTATGCATCGTGTCAAAGATTCTCAATAAAAGCTCTATAGGTAAAACCTTAAAACCTTACCGATATAGGCTTACTAGAGTGTATGATAGCATCCGATCATCAAGTCAATACCAACTGACCAAAAATTACTCTAGAAACATCAAACCAAACATATTCATTGATCCAAACATGTCAATAGTATCCAACTGATAATCCCTTCTACCAGTAACACTAGTTCTTCTACTAGTAACCAAAATCTATCTATCGGTAACCAATCATAATAGCTAGTGTTGACATCAATGAAAAAACATCAATGCAACACATAATCAATTCCTCCATATTGCCAACAAAATCCCCCTTTGGCCTTGATGGCAACACTAGATGTGAAAAAGAAAACATCTAAGTGCAAAGAAATGCCAAACATTTCTCATAGAAGATATAACAATGAAAAACTAAAAAAATCCTAGCAACTTCCCTTGAGGAGTGCATTCCAGTCTGAAATTGATCTTAATCTCTCTCCCATATGATATATTATGACATTATTTTTCACATATAACTCTCCCCCTTTGACATCAATGCCAGAGATATGACATAGATATCAAAATCCTGTGAATCTCAAAGCTGACTACTCCCCCTGAGTAGTAGCACCACTACATCAATATGGAGAAAAGGATAAAGCTAATGATACATATTGAAATGATGCTCTGATCCATCATTTAAGTTTCTATCGGAGGGGTGAATACCCCTAACCTGTCTCTCAAATATTCAATGATGCCTTAGACAACAATTTAGTGAATATATCTGCAATCTGCTCTTTAGTATTCACATAAACCAATTTGACTTCCGTTTCTTCCACCTTTTCCTTCAGAAAGTTATATTTTATTGAAATGTTCTTAGTCTTAGAGTGAAATATCTTATTCTTAGATATGTCAATAGCCGTAGAGTTATCACAATAGATAACTACCGGTTCACTGCAATTTACCTTGATATCCTTCAGCTTTTGCTTCCTCCACAAGACTTGAGTGCAATTAGTTGTTGCTACAAAATGTTTAGCTTCTCAAGTAGATAAAGAAATGCATGACTATTTTTTGCTCATCCATGAAACCAATTTCTTTCCAAGAAAGAAAGCTCCACCAGAAGTGCCCTTCCTATCATCAATATCTCCTACCCAATCTGAACCTGTATATGCACATAAAGTGAAGTTATCATCTCTAGAATACCATATGCCATATTTTGTTGTTGCTAGCAAATACCAGGGCTACTGTGTCTCCCTACAATAATCTATGCACCTACCAATGAGGTTTTGACCAATGTGGAGGAAAACTAGAATGTTTTGATCTTAGTCACCTATAATTCAAATTTTTTTTGTAATTACGGACATTCCTCACAGAGTTGTCGGCGATGCCAGATGTGTTGGGGAGAGATGGTGGGAAACTTGCATATTTATTGACACTTAGAAGAGGTCCGCCCTTGTTTGTGTTAGAATAACTAGTGGACAACTGAGAGGGGGGAGGGGGTGAATCAGTTGTCAATAGATTATATTATTCAAACCACTTTATAACCTTTAACCGGAGCAATTAAACATTGAACATTGGAATAGCAGAAACAAATATTGGTAAGCAATAAAACTTAAGAATGAAATAGAGAATTAACACAATGCAACCATACCACATAACACCATTATTTGTACATGGAAAACCTAGTAAAGGGAAAAACCATGGTGGGAAGCCTACCCATAGTCAGATAATACTTCTACAGAAAGTATGTGATACAATAAGGGGCCTGCACCTGCAGGAAGGCACACTGCCTAGAGCGTAGTTCTCATTACAAAGGAGTCTCAATAACTACAAAGAGGTTATAACCACCTCAATATAATTGGACAACAATCTAGAAGAATGAATTGCCAGTGATAGCATCTACCATACCTGATTACAATCTCGGTTAAGCTTAATACTGGAGTCCTTTGACCTCTTACATAAACCCAATTCAATCACCTATGATCGACCAAATCTCCTTCGCATGTGATTTTTCATTCCATGACCATGAACATGATCTACAATGAGATCTTACATCAATTTATACAAACCCTAAGGCCTAAACCAATTAGGTTGGCCACCTAAAAGATATTACAATAAGATCATTACATAAATCCATATTACAATGATATGCCATGTTGGCTTTAGACCAAAACAACATTAACCAATCCATAAATCATCCTGTTAACATGTAGAGAACATGTTACATGATATTGGTCCATAACCTAGATAGGTACTAGACCTAATTTGTGTCCACCATGCCAAAGCGATGTCTCCAATCAGTCGAGGCACGATCAAGGATCACCTTTTGCATCCTGAATTCCATCTAGAAGCAGCACCAATACCACTTATGCATCTTGTCAAAGATTCTCAATAAAAGCTCTATAGGTAAAACCTTAAAACCTTACCGATATAGGCTTACTAGAGTGTATGATAGCATCTGATCATCAAGTCAATACCAACTGACCAAAAATTGCTCTAGAAACATCAAACCAAACATATTCATTGATCCAAACATGTCGATAGTATCCAACTCATAATCCCTTCTACTGGTAACACTAGTTCTTCTACTAGTAACCAAAATCTGTCTGTCGGTAACCAATCATAACAGCTAGTGTTGACATCAATTAAAAAACATCAATGCAACACATAATCAATTTCTCCGTATTGCCAACAAACTCCCCCTTTGGCATTGATGGCAACACTAGATGTGAAAAAGAAAACATCTAAGTGCAAAGAAATACCAAACATTTCTCATAGAAGATATAATAATGAAAAAATAAAAAAATCCCAGCAACTTCCCTTGAGGAGTGCATTCCAATCTGAAATTGATCTTAATCTCTCTCCCATATGATATATTATGACATTATTTTTCACATATAACTCTCCCCCTTTGACATCAATGCCAGAGATATGACATAGATATCAAAATCCTGTGAATCTCAAAGCTGACTACTCCCCCTGAGTAGTAGCACCACTACATCAATACGGAGAAAAGGATAAAGCTAATGATACATACCGAATTGATGCTCTGCTCCATCATTTAAGATTCTATCGGAGGGGTGAATACCCCTAACCTGTCTCTCAAATAGTCAATGATGCCTTAGACAACAATTTAGTGAATATATCTGCAATCTGCTCTTTAGTATTCACATAAACCAATTTGACTTCCTTTTCTTCCACCTTTTCCTTCAGAAAGTTATATTTTATTGAAATGTGCTTAGTCTTAGAGTGAAATATCTGATTCTTAGATATGTCAATAGCCATAGAGTTATCACAATAGATAACTATCGGTTCACTGCAATTTACCTTGATATCCTTCAACATTTGCTTCCTCCACAAGACTTGAGTGCAATTAGTTGTTGCTACAAAATATTTAGCTTCTCAAGTAGATAAAGAAATGCATGACTTTTTTTTGCTCATCCATGAAACCAATTTCTTTCCAAGAAAGAAAGCTCCACCAGAAGTGCCCTTCCTGTCATCAGTATCTCCTACCCAATCTGAACCTCTATATGCACATAAAGTGAAGTTATCATCTCTAGAATACCATATGTCATATTTTATTGTTGCTTGCAAATACAGGAATATCCTCTTTACTACACATTCATGATTTTCTTTAGGATTACTTTGATATCTTGAAACAATACTTACTGCATTTATAATATCCGATCTAGTCTGAGTTAGATATAACAAGCCACCAATTATAAACTTATACCTTGTCGAATTTATTGGTGGAGATATGTCTTTGATATAAAATTTCTCACTTGTCACCATAGGAGTACTTACCGGTTTGGAATTATCCTGTAGCGTCGTAAATTGTATGCACTTGCTAGGGTGGTACAATTTCACACCTAATTTAGCACCCGCCTTGGTGCATTTTGCATTTTGCATTGCATTTCCCCTTTAGCACTTAATTAATAAAATTAATTAGGTCTAAGGTCCTATTTTATCATCTCCCATATCATAAAGTTGGGCCCTTTCATTAAAGTGTGCCCCTTTCATTTTATTCTTCCAATACATCATTTAATCAAAAACCCTAATTAGGTCCTATTTTGAACTTGGGGGCTTGATTTCGGGGTTCAAAACATCTCGAAATCACCTGTAACTTCGGGATTCTCTCTAAAATCATCATATCTGACGGCCCTGAAAATTTGGTGAAAAGTTGTCGGGACCATGGCGCCCGTGCAACATGGTCCCGGACATTTTTCTCAAAATTTTGGGAGCACGATCCAATCATAAAATAAAGCTTAACCCCAAGAAATTGCCGGGATATTCAATCTCTAGGTCGGCCAAAAGTCAAAATTAAGACCTAGGGTTTCATACATAAGAGCTCTCTTTCTTCATTTGAAAGGATCCGATTTTTGGCTTTCAAGGACCTTCTATGCAGCGAAAGAGCAAATCTTTGAAGACTTCAACAAAATTCAATATTCCTCTATCAAGCACTTATCAAATTCATTCATCCACTTAGGGCTTGGAAGACATTGAAGAACAATAGGAAATTACCGACTGAAGATTGGCTTGTACTCCTCCCTTGAGGGTTGGGTATGATTTCATGTTGTTTTCATGTCTTTGCATAAGCTTCAATATATCCTTTATTCATGCTTTAGATCACTTTGCATCTTGATTTAGAGCATTTACATTATCATTTACAAGCAATTAGGGTTTACTTTCTAGGTTGCTCTAGTTTGCTTTCTTGCATTTAAGGACCTTGCACACACACTAGGTCTGCACACACAATACATTTTACAATACAACTTGGCTATTCGTGGAGGTGGAAATCACCGAAGCGGGGGTTTGACTAAGGCAAAACCCTATATAGCCACCCAAACACCTTTTCAGATATAAGTGCAGGTTTCGGGACTCGGACGACGCCGCAGGTTGCAGATCCGGGAGAAGCAGACTAAGACCGACCTTCCCACCAAATTTCAGAGAAAAAGACCAGGACAGGGGCGTGGGGCGCCCTGGTCTTGCCAGGACAGGGGCGCTAGGCACCCTGGTCCCTTCTGGGCGCCCTGGTCCCTACTGGGCGCCCTGGTCCCTGGGATAGGGGCGCTAGGCGCCCTGGTCCGACAGCATTTTCAGCATTTTTGACAGCTTTTTCCAAAGTGCAAAAACAGCAGTTTCCGGAGCAGTTTTAGGGGCAGAATCAGGACAGTGGCGCCCGCGCCCCTGTCCCGAACATTTTCAGTCAGATTTTAACTCCGGGTACGCACCTGCATTCTTATTTCATCCTTGTATTTACAACTTTCCATTGTTTAAGTTCAATTCTGCAATCTTGTTATTAGTTCATACTTGCACTTTGGGGTTAGGGATTGAACTTGCATCATTTGATCTTCCAATTTCAACAAAGGAATAGAAATCCTAATAGATATCCCGTGGCTCTCTCTTTCACAAAAAGAAGTAGCCAATTGTGCGATATCTCTAGGCTCTTTCGTATTCCGTAATGTGTGTCAAAAGGTAGGATTAGGGCATGTTAACCTAGTCTCGCTTTTTCCCCTACACATTTTGGTGAACCCGACGTGAATCTATCATTGCTTCCTCTTGCATTGCATTTGTTAGATCTAGATCTAGATTTAGTGTGTTTTCATTTCATTTTCATTAAAAAAATTAAAAAAAAAAAGTGTGTTTCTTTGCATTGTGTGTTTAAATTTTATGCAATTTCAAAATGTCAGATTTTTATTTGCAAGATGTTCATATTTGTGATGATTATGAGTTAGATGAAGCTTTAGATGAATTTTTGAAACCTAAATATACCAAACCTTCATTTTACCAAAAACTCATAAACATTGTTACTATGCCATTTTGTTGTGATGAGAAAGATAAGTCGAATGATTCCTCTCAAGGGTACATTCCTATCAGCTCTTCCACTAAATCTAGTAACATGGTTGTTTTCAATGATCCCCTCTATGAAGAGATATCTCCTTTTGAATCAAAAGATAAACCTTTTAATAGATATGATCATGCTTTGTTGAATGATGCCCTTGATGCCTTTGTGTTTCCTAAAAAACACTGCCTTCATGAGGATCCTTTTGTGCAAGAAGATGACATTATCCCTACAATCTCTAGTGATGGCATTTCCTTTTCCAACAAAATTCCCACTAGAGATGATGAATTAATGATAAATGCTTACCCTTCTCCTAAAGTTGGTCTTACCCATAAGCATCCCTTAGAGAAAGAAGATGAAATAATAAGCAATTTCCTTAATTCTCTCTCCCCTAAAGATCATATTGAACATATTTTGAGGAAAGAGGATGAGTTTAACACATCTATTGATTCTTTCCCTCCTAAGCATGAGGAATTAATAAACAATGTTATCTCCTCTCCCGAAATTGACAATATTTTAAACATTCCTTTCAAAGACCTCACTATTTGGGATGAACCATTAGAAGAAGGTATAGATTATTCTCTACCCCTAGCCAAAGGGGATGAAATCAAGATTGGAAACTCCCTTGATAGTTTCTCCCCTTCCTTGAATCTCAATTATTCTCCCTCTAAAAATAAAGCATCTCCCTCTCCTCAACTTGGTTCTACTCATAAGGAAACCCTAGTTCAAAGCAAGATGGTTAACATTTCTTTCAAAGATCTCCCTCTCAAAAGTGAGACTTTAGAGAGTAGTGTTGATCCTTCTCCTAGAGAGTTTATTCCCCATGTAGATCCTTTGATGATAGAGGATGATATGACCTTTCCTCTTCCTACTAGAACATCAATGCTTACCCCTTGTCTCTCTCCTAAAATTGATTTAATCCGTGATAAGATTTTAGTGCAAGAGAAGACTATCAATAATTCTTCCAACACTTTTGTTCATTCCTCTAAACCATCCTCGATCAATTTGATACATGTGAATGAGACACCTAACAAACCTCTCTTCACTGTCCAAGGTGCTTGTCCTTCTCAAAATTCTCAACCTTTAAATAAGCCTATCTTAGTGGTTCAAGGTGGTTATGCTAATGATTCTTTTTGCACTCCTAAGAAACCTATTATTACTGTGCAAGGAGGTTATTCTTCTAAGAGCCCTTATGAGTATGCTAAGCAACTGACTAGAGAGATTTATCATGCGGTTGCCCATACCTATAACACAAGAAATAATAGGCAACCTAGTCCTCCTCCAGTTATCCCCACTTCGCTTCCTCCTTCCCAACCTATTCTTCCTCAAGCTCCTCATATTTCACAAATGCTTAGTAAGGACTATGATCTCATAGAACAACTTAAAACTACCCCTGCTAAGATATCCCTTTGGGATTTGATCCAAACTTCTTCTGCTCATCATGGAATGTTACAAGATGCCTTGAAAGATTTGAATGTTCCTCCACCTAATACATCTAGTAATATAGTGTCTTTGGTTAACTCTGTGATGAATCCTAAAGCTCAAATTGTGTTTACCCAAGATGAGTTGCCTACTGGTGAAATTCAACAACAATATGATCCCTTGATGATTGTGGCTATCATAAATGACACTGCTATAAGACGAACACTGGTAGATAATGGCTCTGGCCTTAATGTGTGTAGCATTAATCTATTGCATAAGATGAATGTGGATACATCCCTTATTGAGCCTGACTCTCATCCCATTCGAGGCTTTGATAATGTGGCTAAGTCTTCATTAGGTATTATCACCTTACCCGTCACAGTGGGACCTGTTACTTTGCCTACTCCTATCCATGTTATGTCGGGAAATCTATTATACAACTTGTTATTAGGGAGACCTTGGATTCACAGTATGCAAGCTGTCCCCTCTACATTGCATAGACAAGTTAAATTCATTTATAACAATAAGACATATACCTTGATAGGCGATACTAAACTTCAGGCTTGTTTGCAAACATCTACTTCCAAAGGGAGTTCTTCTAAGCCTTCCTCTTCTAGTGATGACTCGTTAAACAAGATACCTATGGATGAATCATCACCCTTTGATAATCAAAATTCTTTGGATGAGCCTAAAGCTCCTGAAGAAGATCCTTCTAGACTTGAGTCTACACATGAAAAGGCTTTTGATCCTGAGAAGGCTCTCGCGGAAGACAATTGGGGATCTCTTGATTTTAATCCCACCTTTGTAGGTGAATATAGGGTTCCTCCTAGAGATCTTAAAGGTAAAAAGAAGGAAGAAACTAGAGATCAATCAGTCTTACCTGAATCTATGAGCAATAATTTTGTGGCCGCTTCTCAAACTTCTTCTCCTCACACCTCTAATTATGAAGAGTTTGATTCTTTGTCTTATGAAAAACCACCTTCTCTTCCTGAAATGGCTGATCGTTATGGTCATGGTTTTCGCATTTTTGCTAAGCATGGGTATCATGGAAATGGTTGTGGCGCTCATGAACAAGGGATAAAAGTTCCTCTAGAGACTAATTTTCACAATTATGCCTTTGGACTTGGCTATAATCCCTGCAAACGCACTAAAGCATCTAAAAGACCATCTCTCAATGTGAATGCTATATTTAGTAGTGATGATGATCTCACTTCAACTAAATCATCTTCTACTTCTGTCAACTCTCATTCCCCTCATAAGGAGATCTTGGCAATGAACAAATCTCTTTATGAATCCCCTCAAATTTCTAAATCCACTTATGAATCTTTATCTCCTATTCATCATAAAGTCCTTTCCTCCAGGGATAAGGCTCTAATAAATTACACTTATCCCTCTTCTAAGAGTTCTTGTGACTTTTCTTCTTCAATTTTATACATGTTTTTGATCTCACTTATAGTTGAGCATTTAGCATGTCATATTCAAATACCTCATTCAATCTATCATGTCTTTAAATAACATTAATGGCTTTTATGTTGCTCATCATTATGTGACATTGGTAGCTCATTTACTGGGGGCTCATTGTCATTCATGATGGTACAATGTCAAGTGCAACCATATTTTTTTTTTGAAGCAACATAATAGCCTAATTTTCTTGTTCCTATGGGGACAAGAGTGATTTCATATATCTCTTCTTTTGCTTATGTCCAAATCTCTCCCTAGAAGATTGTGTAAGTCCTTCTCATTGAGGCAATGATCTTTCCTTATTTTTATCTAAGGATCCACTTTTTTTCCTATTTCGTGGATGGTGTGAACTTTATTACTTGATGTTATTCCTTGTAGGCATTTGTTGTTTGTTCAAGGATTCTCTCTTACAAGAGGTGTAAGTCCTTGACTACAACCTCTTTTGCACTTGGTAAAATACATCTATAATGAATTCACTCTCCTAATTGCGTTAAAAGGAGCGTCATCCTTCATTAAGAATCACTTTCACCTCGCAAAAGAAGGAAGTATTGCATTCTTATTCTCTTCTTTGTCTTATTCTAGAAGATGTTATATTTGTCTAACTCATGGATCACCAATGTGTGTATTCATGCCTTTTTTTCCTTTCTTTTTCTTCTCTTTGCATTTTGTTTCCATGTACATCCTTCATCTTGTGTTAGAGAACTCTCAAATCCTCACACTCTTTGTTGTGTTGGAATTGAGATTTAGTCCTCTTTCTTACCAAATGATTCTCCATTAGTTTTTGATCTCATATCAAATCTTCTTGTGAGCATTTGTCATCAATATTCTTTAACAATTCGAAGTGGTAAACATGATACCCTGTTTCAACTCACTAAAATTAGCAAGCCGAAACAAGGGGGGGCATATAGCTACCCTCGAATTTTCATCACCTTCCTTAGTAAGCATTAGGTGATTTTGTGATCTAACGTGTGTTTTGTAGGGTGTGGTTCCTAACTGTGTACTGCAGATACCGCTGGGGGCTTCGTTCGACAGACTTATGGATATATCCTTTTTCAAATAATGTTTACTTTTCTGTACTTTAGCTTGCATATGCACATAGTGTTCATATGACCGCTAAAGTGGGGGCTAAATGTAGCGTCGTAAATTGTACGCACTTGCTAGGGTGGTACAATTTCACACCTAGTTTAGCACCCACCTTGGCGCATTTTGCATTTTGCATTGCATTTCCCCTTTAGCACTTAATTAATCAAATTAATTAGGTCTAAGGTCCTATTTTATCATCTCCCATATCATAAAGTTGGGCCCTTTCATTAAAGTGTGCCCCTTTCATTTTATTCTTCCAATACATCATTTAATCAAAAACCCTAATTAGGTCCTATTTTGAACTTGGGGGCTTGATTTCGGGGGTCAAAACATCTCGAAATCACCTATAACTTCGGGATTCTCTCTAAAATCATCATATCTGAGGGCCCTGAAAATTTGGTGAAAAGTTGTCGGGACCATGGCGCTCGTGCAACATGGTCCCGGACATTTTTCTCAAAATTTTGGGAGCACGATCCAATCATAAAATAAAGCTTAACCCCAAGAAATTGGCGGGATATTCAATCTCTAGGTCGGCCAAAAGTTGAAATTAAGACCTAGGGTTTCATACATAAGAGCTCTCTTTCTTCATTTGAAAGGATCCGATTTTTGGCTTTCAAGGACCTTCTATGCAGCGAAAGAGCAGATCTTTGAAGACTTCAACAACATTCAACATTCCTCTATCAAGCACTTATCAAATTCATTCATCCACTTAGGGCTTGGAAGACATTGAAGAACAATAGGAAATTACCGACTGAAGATTGGCTTGTACTCCTCCCTTGAGGGTTGGGTATGATTTCATGTTGTTTTCATGTCTTTGCATAAGCTTCAATATATCCTTTATTCATGCTTTAGATCACTTTGCATCTTGATTTAGAGCATTTACATTATCATTTACAAGCAATTAGGGTTTACTTTCTAGGTTGCTCTAGTTTGCTTTCTTGCATTTAAGGACCTTGCACACACACTAGGTCTGCACACACAATACATTTTACAATACAACTTGGCTATTCGTGGAGGTGGAAATCACCGAAGCGGGGGTTTGACTAAGGCAAAACCCTATATAGCCACCCAAACACCTTTTCAAATATAAGTGCAGGTTTCGGGACTCGGACGACGCCGCAGGTTGCAGATCCGGGAGAAGCAGACTGAGACCAACCTTCCCACCAAATTTCAGAGAAAAACACCAGGACAGGGGCGTGGGGTGCCCTGGTCCTGCCAGGACAGGGGCGTTGGGCGCCCTGGTCCCTTCTGGGCGCCCTGGTCCCTTCTGGGTGCCCTGGTCCCTGGGATAGGGGCGCTGGGCGCCCTGGTCCGACATCATTTTCAGCATTTTTGACAGCTTTTTCCAAAGTGCAAAAACAGCAGTTTCTGGAGCAGTTTTAGGGGCAGAATCAGGACAGTGGCGCCCGCGCCCCTGTCCCAAACATTTTCAGTCAGATTTTAACTCCGGGTACGCACCTGCATTCTTATTTCATCCTTGTATTTATAGCTTTCCATTGTTTAAGTTCAATTCTGCAATCTTGTTATTAGTTCATACTTGCACTTTGGGGTTAGGGATTGAACTTGCATCATTTGATCTTCCAATTTCAACAAAGGAATAGAAATCCTAATAGATATCCCGTGGCTCTCTCTTTCACAAAAAGAAGTAGCCAATTGTGCAATATCTCTAGGCTCTTTCGTATTCCGTAATGTGTGTCAAAAGGTAGGATTAGGGCATGTTAACCTAGTCTCGCTTTTTCCCCTGCACATATCCATACCAAACTTCTTCAACAATTCCCTTAGATACTTAGTTTGACAAATAAAAATGCCTTTCTCAGTTTGAGTAATCTACAAACCTAAGAAAAATCTCATCTCACCAATCATAGACATTTCAAATTCATTCTTCATATTATTAGAGAATTCCATGCATAATTTATCTTCACCTCCAAAAATGATATCATCAACAAATACTTCACTAATCAGAATATCATCATCAGTGATCTTGTAATATAAATTATTGTCAGCACTGCATTTAGTAAAACCAAGCTTCAAAATATATTTATCCAACCTTGCATACCAAGCTCTAGGAGCTTGTTTCAATCCATATAATGCTTTCCTTAACCTGCAAACCATATCTTTGTCATTTGTCAATGAAAATCCATCAGGCTGCTCAATGTATACTTCTTCCTCAAGTTCACCATTCAAAAATGCACATTTAACATCCATTTGATAGACCTTATAGTTCTTGTATGTTGCATAAGCAAGAAATAGTCTAACAGCTTCAATTATAGCTACAGGTGCAAATGTCTCACCATAATCAATTCCTTCCATTTGAGAATATCCTTTACAAACTAGTCTAGCCTTGTTTATTACAACTTGACCATCATCATTTAGTTTATTTCTAAAAACCCATTTAGTTCCAATAACATTCTTATTTTTAGGTCGGGGAACTAAAGTCCAAGTCTTATTCTTCTGTATCTGATCTAATTCATCTTCCATAGCATTTAACCAATGTTTATCTTTACAAGCTTCAATAACAAATGTCGGTTCAATTTGAGAAATAAGACATACCTCTTCATTTTCCAGTCTTCTTCTTGTCATAACTCCCTTGTTCCTATCTCCAATTATTTGATCTTCAGAATCATTTAATCTTACATACCTTGGTGTCTTGTGAACTTCAAGTTCACTATTCTGATCATCAGTCATAGTTGAATTTTTTGATTGTACCGGTGTAACTGTCTCAATGTCTTGTACCGGTTGAGGCATTGTTGGTTCGGTTATGATCATTTCCACTATCGGTTCTCTGTCATGTGATATAGATTGATCTCTGTATTGCTCATCCACTTTCACATTTGCGCTCTCCATAATTCTCTGTTTTTGTTATAACATCTATATGCTTTTCTCTGAATTGAATATCTAAGAAATATCCCTTCATCACATCTAGGATCAAAATTCCAAATTGAATCATCCCTTTTGATATAAAATTTACTTCAAAAAATTCTGAAATATTTAACAATAGGTTTATGTCCAAACCATAATTCATAAGGAGTCTTACTAGTTTCACCTTTGATATGAGCTTTGTTGAATGTGTAGACTGTTGTACTCACTGCTTGAGGCAATTTGGCCTCCATCATCATGGTTCTTGCTGCATCCAAAATGGTTCTATTCTTCCTTTCCACTACTCCATTCTGCTGAGGAGTTTGGGGTGTAGATAACTAACTGTCTCCTAATTCCATTTATCTCAAAAAAACTATTAAATTCATGAGATGTGAACTCACCGCCTTGATCTGATCTCAGACATTTGATTTTTAATCCAGTTTCTATTTCCACCTTTGCTTTAAAGATCTTGAATTTCTCAAAAGCTTCATACTTCTCCCTTAGAAAAGTCACCACATCATTCTAGAATAATCATCAATTATTAGCATGAAGTACCTATCATCTTGAAATCTTTTGGTCCTTACTGGACCACATAAGTCAGTATGAATCAAATCAAGCACATCATTAGATTTATCATGTATGCTCTTAAAATAAGTTCTAACTTGTTTTCCCAATTGACATTCTTACATATCGGATTATGAGGCTTTATAATCTTACGTATATCTCTAACTGCCCTTTTTGAACTGATCTTAACAATACAATCAAAATTAACATGACACAACCTCTTATGCCATAGAAAAATCTCATATATATGAGCAATCAAATATGTCTTATTACCAGTATTCAAGTGAAAGATATTACCTCCAGTCTGAGTACCAGTTGCAATCTCCAAACCAGTTATGTTAATGATTTTGCATTTTCTATCTTTGAATTGAAGTTGGAATCTCTTATCCACCAATTGACCAACACTTACAAGATTATGCTTTAAACCTTCTACATAATAGACATTATCAGTATTATGCTTGCCATCCAGAGAAATAATACCTCTACCTTTGATCATACATGCTTTGTCATCCCCAAATCTGACTTGACCGCCATTGTATTCTTGCAGGGACACAAATTTTCTTTTATCTCCAATCATATGATGTGAGCATCCACTATCAATTACCCATTCATCCTTGCCTTCAACTTTTGCTTCCAGGGCCTTTTCTTCATTCTTGATAGTCGATTCTGGTTCATCTTCCTTTAAAGCATAGAACACCCATTCCTTTCCATTGCTGGATCCACTAGCAGAGTCTCCTACCGGTTCATCCTCTAAGTCATCACTTACTCTTTCCTCATCCGCTATGTAGCATAGTTTGTTTTTCTAAAATCTATATTTGTTTTGATTAGGCTTAAATGATTTCTTAACTCTTTCTTCAAATCTTGCATTCCTTTCGAGATATCTAGATGCAAAATGACCAATCTTATTACATGGAAAGCATTTAAAAGGTGCTTTTCCTTCATACTTACTTCCTATCGGTCCTTTAGGTACTCTTCTAGAAAATAAGGCTTCAAGTTTCTCGAATTCTTCATCCTCTTTCCTCATATCTTCCAATTCTTTTGCATATAGGGCTTTCCAATCACTTTTGTTGGTAGATGATGATGCATGAAAAGAAGGTTCAGACTTTGCAGCTCCAGAGGGTCCAAATTCTTCAAGCTCAAAAGAAGATAATTTTCCAATCAGAATGTCTCTGTTAACTGAAGTGTTTACCATTATTCTCAATTCATTAATTGTAGTATCCATCATCTTGTAAGTCGGTGGTAGGGCTCTCAAAACTTTAGAAACTATTTCATCTTCACTCAAAGATCCTCCACAACATTGAATTCCCATGACAATCTCATTTACTCTTTCCATAAATGTAGCAATTCTTTCAATTTCTTCCATCTTCAAGTTCTCATATCTTACCCAATAACCATCAAGTTTAGCAATTTTGACAGTAGGGTCACCTTCATTCAAACTGTGCAATTTATCCCACATAACCTTTGCAGATGATTTATCAGTCAATCCCATGATCTTTTGATCAGCGAGTGTACACAAGAGGGCTTCTCTAGCTCTGCAATCATTTTCAATATTTTTATCGAAGTCTGCATGAGCAGGATTGCAAGATGTTGGATCATAAGGTGTATATCCTTTCTTATTGATCTCCCAAATATCCTTGCCAAGACATCTAAGATGAGTCTCCATTCAGATTTTCCATATACCATAGTTTGTTCCATCAAGCTTAGGGATTTCTCTTTTGAAAATAGTTGCCAATGGATTTGAAGTATTAGTTGCCATAGGATCTACCTAAAGCGGTTAAGCTTCTGCAAAAGAGGACCAAAGCTCTGATACCAATTGTTAGAATAACCAGTGGACAACTAAGAAGGGGGGGGTTAATCAGTTGTCAACAGATTATATTAATCAAACCACTTTATAACCTTTAACCGAAGAAATTAAACATTGAATACCGGAATAGCAGAAATAGATACCAGTAAGCAATAAAACTTAAGAATGACACGGAGAATTAACACAATGCAACCATACCACATAACACCATGATTTGTACGTGGAAAACCTAGTAAAGGGAAAAACCATGGTGGGAAGCCTACCCATAGTCTGATAATACTTCTGCAGAAAGTATGTGATACAATAAGGGGCTTGCACCTGCAGGAAGGCACACTACCTAGAGCATAGTTCTCATTAAAAAGGCATCTCACTGACTACAGAGAGGTTATAACCACCTCAATATAATTGGACAACAATCCAGAAGAATGAACTGCCAGTGATAGCATCTACCATACCTGAATACAATCTTGGTTAAGCTTAATACCAGAGTCCTTTGACCTCTTACATAAACCCAATTCGATCACCTATGATCGACCAAATCTCCTTCGCATATGATTTTTCATTCCATGACTACGAACATGATCTACAATGAGATCTTAAATCAATTTATACAAACCCTAAGGCCTAAACTAATTAGGTCGGCCACCTAAAAGATATTACAATAAGATCATTACATACATCCATATTACAATGATATGCCATGTCGGCTTTAGACCAAAACAACATTAACCAATCCATAAATCATCCTAGTAACGTGTAGAGAACATGTTACATGATATTGGTCCATAATCTAGATAGGTATCGGACCTAATTTGTGTCCACCACGCCGGAGCGATGTCTCCAATCAATCGAGGCATGATCAAGGATCACCTTCTGCATCCTGAATTCCATCTAGAAGCAGCACCAATACCACTTATGCATCCTATCAAAGATTCTCAATAAAAGCTCTATAGGTGAAACCTTAAAACCTTACCGATATAGGCTTACTAGAGTGTATGATAGCATCCGATCATCAAGTCAATGCCAACTGACCAAAAATTACACTAGAAACAGCAAACCAAACATATTCCATTGATCCAAACATGTTGATTGTATCCAACTGATAGTCCCTTCTACCGGTAACACTAGTTCTTCTACCGGTAACCGAAATTTGTCTGCTGGTAACCAATCATAATAGCTAGTGTTGAAATCAATGACAAAACATCAATGCAACACATAATCAATTCCTCCATATGGCCAATAGTTTACAACCATGGCAACTGAAAGGATCCTCTGTGAATTCCATCTCCTCTTAGATTTTTTCCCCAGAACCATCAACCACTCTCCTTCCTCATTGCTCTGTGTTGGAGCATATTTGGTTGCAGGAATTGTCAAAATTTGCATCTTCACTTAATTATATTTTAAATATTTTAAATTAATACTTATTTTTATAATAAATATGATAAAATATTATACAATTTTTTTGTTTTTTGTTTGATAGCAGGCGGAAGTTGGAAATGAAACACAAAATAAAGTGAGATTTATCTAAATCTTTCAAACATAAAAACCCCATATGGCCTACATACCTCTAAATACTTAACTTGTTTACTATCGATGACCAGAAATAGATCACATTTGTACGACCTCAGAATTTAGCTATTATGCTAGAAAAGAGAGTTAGCAGAAAGAATCTAAGCAAGCTTCAATATTTTAACTGCTATGTAAAGATAATTACTATATTTGCAAACCACTGTGTTCAACATAGTGTGAAATATATTTACTTTTCTAGCTACAATCTTATCCTAATCCTCAAATTATAATAGAAAAAACTTAATTGCCATAGAAGAAAACTGCCAGAGAAAACATTCTAGCCCATATTTCCAATGATGTGAGAATATCATAAGACACATAGATTAACCATCCTCAATCCATGCTTCCTATCTAAAGATATCTTAAGAAGCTGATCTAAAGCCCATTTCAGATCCAATCAAAGAGTGACAATCACAAAAATATATCAACTTATAAGCCACTATTTATAATATGTTTATTCGTATAAACATTCTAGATTGATCTTAAGTCTTTGCTTAAAACTAAAGTAGAATAGCCAAAAAACAAAATTGGGTGCTCATATAAACCACCCTAGTATCGCTCATACTAAGTAATTTTATAACCCATGATCTATAAATACCAAAAACCCTATCTACTCCTAATACAATTTTGCTAAACATCCCTGACATATACAAAGCATAAAGACTATATAGCCCATAGATTTTTAGAAAACAAAATTCCTTCTAACCCTATCTAGGGCAAGATAACTTTAGCCTAAAACTAGACATACCCTTAAAAAATCTCAATCCTCTAGAATAATACGATCAACATAATCACAATCCATATGGTCACCAATGGATGAAGATGGTCCTACATCATCCTTGGCTGAACTTGGGTCATTTTTAGAGGCTCTGCCTTTCTTCCTCGATTCTCCTCAAATCTTGCCCACCCTAAGCACCACCAGAAGAAATATCTGAATTCTTTCCACCTCTACGTTTGACAAGTATACAGGAGGCTTATAACCCTCTTCTCTAAGATAAATATCAACCCACTAGTTGTTTTTGGAAGCTACCTCCAAATGGAGCCATTTGAAGAGAAAATAAATATTTCTTATTATGTCTTGTTTCCTCTATTCAAATGCATCTTTATCTCTCAACACTAGCAAGGGATGCTTCTCTATCGCTACATCAAGGTTTTGAGCGTTCTCATTTCCTTCTACAATGAAATAGTCTTCTGAAAATGGAATCATCATATTATCACCTACACTCTCTACAACTATATCTAAATTACCCAAAAACTCCTCCTTAAAAAGACTCCTACATTATTGTATGGCTTCGTCCTTTTGAGTTCCTACCACTATTAGGATGGCAAAAAAAGTAAAAGGGATATCATATTTTACCCGGTAACGGTATTCATTGTTTATGTGTTCCTCTCCAATAATCTTCCCAACCACTCAACTCGCCAAATCATCCAACTCATTTAGAATCCTTCCCCATCTCTTAATTTTGACTTCTCCCTTGAACACCACAAGTCTGTTATCATCTACAGACACCAATCGCAAGTTCAACTCCATTCTCTTTACTTTGCAAATTTACTGAAACTTCCTCTGAAATAAGGTTAACTCAATTACGACACATACAACCTAAAAAATACTAGCTAGTTCGACATCATTAAATTTGCAGGAAATTCAGAAAATGATATTTTTGAATGCCACAACATGTATGAAGAGTTTATTCCTTGTGGCTTTATGATGCTACCATTATGAGAAAAAATAGCTCTCATATTAATTAAGAAGGCTTTAAAGTATTCTCGATTCTTCCAAGGGACCCACCTACCATCTACATCACAACTTACTTGGAAATGAGTGGCTTTAATGTGAACTCAACATATCCTAACTCGAACTCACCTTTTCTGATATCTCATTTGCTATTTCGATGGTTATGAATTAAAATTTAGATAGTACAACATGTTCCATTAAGATAATATAATTTTAATTATGTCATGTTACCTCAGTCTTGATATTAAAAGCTAAACTTACAATCATGCTTAATCATACCTCAACCCCTAAAGTTTTCTTACCTCGACATGATTTTTAGTTTACATAGACTGGATTCTAAATAAATCTGCATTGCTCCCTATCCATTTTACCTAATCTACATAATTTACTTCCTCAATTATATGTCCATGAGATCCTAGGTTTGCAACTACTCCAAACTAGGCTGAAACACAAAATTACCAAGCAAGCTAGGGACATCTAGGGGTGCAAGGTTGTGGAAGTGCAACTTTTGTGTAGTTGAACTTTCTGGCAACTTGGGTTGTATCCAAGAGGACTCGTGTGTACCTATGTATAATACAAAAAATATATTAAAACTTAATTATTTTCATTTTATTTTAAACAAAAAAGCATTTACCAACATTAAGTTTTCCCTAAAGTGATCTTTATTCACTTATTTAAAAACTATGTAGCCCTCATCATTTGTACTAGTTAGAAACATTAGCTTCGCTATTGGTTTAGTGGAGAATCAAGATTTGGTTAGAAATAGTAAAGACTTGGTGTTGTAGACATAGTAATAAAATTGTGCAAATGGCATGTGCCACAAAGGTTTGGTGGTTTTAAAAGGCCTTAATTTGTGTTTGGTACCTTGTAAGGGTCATTGCCCCTCGACCTCATACCCCTAGACTCTTGTGAGGGGTGTCGCCCCTTGACCTTGTTGGGGCATTGCTCCTAGACCCCCACAAGAGTCTAGGAGTAATTTTAAATCTCAAATAAAATTACTCCTTAGGTGCATATTTACGATGTCCCTAGCTTGCTTGGTAATTTTGTTGCAAACTGTTGGAGAGGAGATTTACGATCAAAAGGACCTCTAGCATACTCTGCTAATAATGTGGAGGGGTATTCTATACTTACAGTTGCACTTGACATGGAACTTGTTTGGGCCTCAAGTTCAGCCACATGATCACTCCCCTCAACCTCAGGTGCATATTTAGATTCTTTACTCTCATTGTGAACCTTAACCTCATCCTCACTCATGTCATGAGAGCTCATTGTGACACTGCAATAAACAATATAACTTCAAATTTTATAAGTTTAAAATTCTAAAAGTTTTAGCCTAGTTTGGAGTAATTGTCAATCTATGAATGAGATTGTTATTCTAGATTATAAAGAGAGTGATCTAAGTCTACAATAAGCAGTAAAGTCGTGAATAGGTTTCTCAAAGGCTATATGAGTAGTGAATAGCCCTTCTAGCAGTAGTACATAGTCAAAAGTATCAATGCAAACGTGTGACAAAGGTATGTAGCCCTCATCATTTGTACCAGTTAGAAACATTAGCTTTGCTATTGGTTTAGTGGAGAATCAAGCTTTGGTTAGAAATAGTAAAGACTTGGTGTTGTAGACACGGTGATAAAATTGTGCAAATGGCATGTGCCACAAAGGTTTGGTAGTTTTAAAAGGGTGTAAGTTTCATTTTCAAAATTTAATTTTAATCATAATTGCATAGACATGACTACAAATGCATATTCATAGATTCATTGCAATGTTTATTTTTCATATTGTCATCAAGATTCAACATTGAATTTTAAATTTTATTTTCAAACTAGGTTGAAACTTTTAGAATTTTAAACTTATAAAATTTGAAGTTATATTGTTTATTGCAGTGTCACAATGAGCTCTCATGACATGAGTGAGGATGAGGTTAAGTTTCACAATGAGAGTACAGAATCTAATATCTATAGCCAAATCTTTAGCGATCACTGATTGTTGTAGGTTATTGAATTCCTCCAAGTTGGTGATAATCACACACTGCTATATTCACAGACTGGTGTATATTAACTCCTTATTGTATCTTTGTATCATCTACTCCAAAGGAAACACGCTATGTAGATATATGATACCCGATGGCTTTCAATGAAGTCATACTCTGTGTTCCCTTCTCTGTAAATGTGATTAATCAATATATCATAAAAATAATTTAGTAATTCTATGGTTCTTCCCAACCTAGATTTTAGTTTCCAATTCAAAGTATTATTTGTCCTAATGGTATTGATGATTATTTGTGAATCACCTTCTATGGCCAATTTTTTGATGTCTAGATCTTTACTTAGCAATAATCCTTCTATTAATGATTCCAATTCTAATATGTTGTTTGTGGCCCTACCAATTGGTCTAGTTAATTTGGCATAGATAGAACCATCCCAATGGTGTATGATGCATCCTATTCCAGCAATCTTAGGATTAAATCTGGATGCACCATTGAAGTTAAGTTTATACCAACCAAAGTTTGGTCTTGACCATATGCATTGTTCTCTTGGGATCTTACTATCTTTCCCCCCTTTCCCATAATGTGGAGGTATTAGTAAACCATACCATTCTTTCCTGATTTTACTATCCCATATAGAGAATACATAATCTTTTAAATTACCATTTCTAAGTCTGTTATTGGTCGTCTCTACTATAGTTGCTTATGTTTCATTAAATAGGTTCTTTACTTCCATTTTCTTACCTTGGAAGATTCTCCTATTCCTTTCTTTCCAAACTTCCCATACCAAAATAGAGGGAGTTATTCTCCAAATTACTTTATAAAGGCTATTCTTGCATATATTTTGCCAATCCTTCAAATTATCCATTAATTGTTAGATAATGTTGTCTTCCAATCTAATTTCTTGGATAGCCATTCCCAACATTCTGAGGTTGAAGGACAATTTATTAATAGATGATTTACTATTTATTTATTTGCTTCACATAGTATGCATCTTGAAGGACCTTCAAAACCAATTTTTCTAAACCAATTTGCTGTCAGAATTCTTTTATACAGTGCTACCCACAAAAACATTCCTGCTTTTGGTAAACATACTTTGTCCTAGCACAAATGTAAAGGAATTTTTGTCCTCCCCCATTTTTGTGACTTAATCAATTTCGAATAGCCGTCTTTAACTTTATATTCTCCAGTATTAGAACCTAGCTAAATTAATCTATCCTCTCCTTTTTTAACAATGATATGTCTAGATTCTAGGATGTCTCTTAGTTCTTTTTTCTTCTCCTCTGTTAGAGGTGTATCATCCAGGGCCTTCCACCTCCATCCTAGTGTAGGATCCCCAATAGGACATTCTATATATTCCTTTAGATTACTTCCCCAAAGATATTTTAACACGTCTTTAGTTCTTTGAGATTATTCTTGAAGCAACCAAGATCAAAGAGACCAATAGATAGCACAATAACAAGAGAGATAGAGAATAAGATAGTATTCTCAGTATATGCAAAAGAGATCAACTAGATCATTACATACAATGTATGATGAGCCTGCTTATAAAGGCAAGGCTAAGAGACAAGAGAGCACACAATGATGACATGTGGGTCAATGAGATGCAAGGGTAGGTAGGAGTAGGTAGGAGATTTAATAAAATATTCCACAAGAGGTGGATCACCCACCAAAGGTGGAATGTGACAACAAGATCACACCATAAAAGGTGGAAATTATCCTACACACACACTCCCAATGTATGCACATCTCCCTAAGTGTCTCATATGAAAACTACAATGTTATGCATGTACCTAAGTAAACTAAAGTGAAGTGTAATTACATCCAAGATGAATAAATAATTACACCAACAAGTTTTGAGGCTGATAGGGATATTATCCAAAGCTATATACCTACCCCAAGAGTCACTACAAAAGAGATCCTTTTTACCCTCTACTATATCCCAATTAATTTTATCTATAATTAATTTCTTAAAATCTAAAATAAAGTTCCATACCCTAGAGCCTTTTGGAGGACTTGTTGTTCTGAAGATATTAATTGGTTTTGATTCATTCAAATACTTCTTTTGAAGAATCTTAACCCATTTTCTATCAAGTTCTCTATACATCTTCCAAACTAATTTTGCCCCTACTACCAACTCAATTTTTTAAGCCCTATACCTCCTGCATCAATTATCTTAAAAAATTTATCCTAGCTGATTAGTGTTAGTTTCCTATCTTCTAACACCCCCTGCTAGTAGAAATTCCTCATTTTGTTTTCCACCTTTTCTTTGACACCTTGACTTAATGGAAAGCAGGACATTTGATATGTGGGAATTGCAGAAAGGACTAATTTCAACATTGTAGCTCTGCCAGAATTTGATAACCATTTTCCTTTCTATGAGTCCATCTTATGTTCCATTATTTTCATGATTATATCCCATGGTTTATTTACCCTACTTTCTTTATCCAAAGGTAATCCAAAATATCTACAAGGAAACTTTTCTTTTTCAAAGCCTAATATTTGACAAATTTCTTCCTCTCTTCAACTATTAGTATTTAGAAAGTATATTTATGATTTATTTGTATTAACCATTTGACCTAAGGCCTTAGTATATTTTTTTTAAATTGTCCTAAATGCTTTTGCCTCTAACTTTCTCCCTTCGCCAAAAAGCATTGTGTCATCCACAAACTGTTGGTGGGTTGTGTTTGCAACTCCCTTTGTTACCCTAATCCCTCTAATTTTTTCTTGAGCTTCAACACTACTTACTGCCCTACCAAATGACTTTCATGATTATAAATAAAAAGGGTGAGATCGGGTCCCCTTGTCTTAGCCCTCTTAAAATATCAAGAAAACCCTTCAGGGGATCTGTTAACCAATATTAAAACTTGGGGCTAGATATACAACTAAAGATTAATTTTATACATTGTCTAACAAAACCAAAATATTTCGTATACTTGCATAAAAACATCCAATTCACTTTATCATAAGCCTTTTTAATATCAAGTTTTACAATCATGTTGGGTTCTAGGTTCTGTTGGATAGAGTGAATTGTTTCCTGCACTATGATCACTCCATCCAAGATGGATCTACCAGGTTCAAATCCTATTTGTTCTTCTGAAATAATGGAAGGTAAGACTTTTTCAATTCTATTTGCTAGTGCTTTTGATAGAACTTTATATATCATATTGCAAAGTGAGATTGGTATGTAATCATCCAATTCTTCCACTTTGTTTGTTTTAGGGATGAGTGTGATAAAGGTATTATTAATCTCCCTCAAAATTCTAAGAAAGTTCCTCATTTTTTCTACTGCTTCCATCATTTCCATTCCTAAAAAGTGCCAATATTTTTTAAAGAAGCATGCTTGAAACCATTAGGCCCAAGTGCCTTATTGGGATGTAATTATTTTAACGCAACTTCTATCTTTTCTAAAGAAAATCTATTGGTAAGCATTTTTTTATCTTCCTCTATAATGACTTTAGGTATATTTTCTAACATTTGCTGTTGTGAATTTAAATCTGAACTATCCCAATTATTTACTGTTCTTGAAGAAATTAACTATTTCTTATGCTATCTCTTTAGGGTCTTCCACTATGTTACCCCTTTCTCCTTTTATTCTATAGATTATGTTAAAATTTCTTCTCTTCTTGGTATTGTTAAGAAAAAATATTGAATTTCAATCTCCTTCTCCCAACCAATTTTCTCTAGATTTATGTTTCCAATATATTTCTTCCTTTGTCAATATGTCTTCATACCTATGTAGCAACTCTTTTTTTTGGACATATTTCTCATGATTCATTCCGTCTTTTATAACACTTTCATTCAATTTATCTAATTCTACTTCTAATTCTTCCTTTTCTTTAAAACTATTCTTGAAGTGCTCTTTGTTCCTGTTGGAATCCAAGAACACTGAGAGGGGGGGAATCAGTGTTATGCCAATTAGAGTAATTTTAACCTTATTAACAAACCCACTTATTAACCGATATGTATAAAAGAAAGTATCAATAAGTAATATCAATGCAACCACATGAATAAACACCATAATACAAATATTTATACATGGAAAACCTCAAAGAGGAAAAACCATGGTGGGATTGGTGACCCACAATATCTATCCACTAGACAAATGAATAAATATTCCAAGAGGGGTCTGCACATGCAGGAAGGCACACTTCGTAGAGTGCATCGCTCATCATAAAAGGATCCTCACTGACTACAAATGCAAATATTGGATTACAAACAAAAACTAAACTTAGAATGTGCATCTGCTATGCTGGCTAAGTTCTGGTTAAAGCATTGTCTATACCAATTATACTGAAACCTCCCTTACCAATATCATAGATCGCTTCCCAATCCTCTAGACCAATAATCAAGACTGATTATAGATATTTACATCCACATTCTATCGATCAAGATAGCATCCCAAAACCTATCTCTATCATATATTCCATATATCCAAAATGACCTAACCCAGACTGACTTATATACCCATTTACATGTATAAACACAAATGACTTATGTTGGATTACAAATATTACAAAAAATAAGACACATGTCAGCCTAGACAAAATATAAACATAAAATAGTATGATTGTTGTCGCTTCCATGCTTGTCGGATCAATCTCCTATGTCAGCCTTAGAATATCGATTCCATGATTGCCGGTTAACATGCCTATCAATTCCCTGAATTATGGTGTAGTGAATGTTAGTTACCTTGATTGTCAGATCTCCCATGAAATGTTATGCCATCAATAACAACACCTAGAACCCGGATAAGTGTTAATTGTCAAAAATCTCCCCCTTTGGCATTGATGGCAATACTCCTGTGAAAAATGAATCGCTAAAGTGTTGTACCGGTTCCCATCAAAAAACTGATCTCAGAAGACTGCTCCCCTGAGCTATACATTACTTCTTATGTTCCTACACATTTTTCACATCCACCTCTCCCCCTTTGACATCAATGCCAAAGAACGGAGCAAAAAAAATAAGAAATGAAATTCTGTACAAACCAAAATTGTGATTACTAGATCTAAATGTACTTGAAAATATCCGAATAAGCCCCCTTTAAAAATGCTAAATAAGCATCCCAGTCAGATCTCAAAGTTTTGAAAATTGATACAAACCCATTCAAAATGTAAGTGTGATGTTCTTCCTCTGTTAGGGTTGTTGGTGTGGGAAAACTCATCTATTCCATACATTCCCACTGATAGAGTACCAAAGTATTAAGTCAGGGACTTACCAAACCTCTCAACTCTCTGGCTCACCGGATTAACTTGTCTATTTCCTTCTCCAGGGCTGAAATTTCTGACTCCAAAAGAAAAATTTGGCCATCAACCGTGTTGGTCAATGATTTAGTACCATCAAAACTGACTACAAGTTGTTCCAACTTGTCCTTATCCTCCTTAACTTTATTATCCAAGTCTACTATTGTTTTGATGTGTTATTACAAGGTCGGTATATATGACTGCTTAGCCTTGTTGAATGTGATCATGTTATCATAGGTGACCTTCCTAGCTGCATTACACCTTTCCACCAACTATCGGTTTGACACTTGTTGAAGAGTTTTGTACTCTTTTGCAATGTGCTCACTCAAACCTTTCAACTTACCAGATGGACTAGTAACCTGATCAATCTTGCATTCCGGTGCAAGCTGCTGCAAAATTGGAATAGCTTGCTCAATAACCTACTTATCTTTTGAACCTTCCTTCTTCAATTTCTGAGCTGCAACAAACATCAATTAAAAACTACTCAACTACTCAATGTTCTTATTCCTAGAATGACCAAAATATTTTTAACTGGATGAGTCAAGTGCCAACAATGAGGGACCAAAAACCGATGAAGGTATTGGTACCTTGACCTCAGTGTGATCGACCTAACCTATCTCCTCTTCCTTTGGTTCTACTTTATCCTTTATCTCCTCAGCATCAGTGTCTTTGCCACTTGGTGTAGTTATTTCTGATGTCTCAACCTCATGAACTTCAACTGTATCAACATCAATTACTGGAGGATTATCTACCAATTTATTGATCTCAACATCTTGTACAAGTGTAACTTTTGGAGGAATGTCCTTAGTTATTTTCTGTTCCAAAATCGATGGATCTCCACCTAGTATACCTTTACCTTTAGCATCAACCGGGATGTCTGGAATATCAAACTTAGGTGGTAAATCTGGTAATGTAAAGAAACCTGGTTTATCAACAAAGAATTTAACCTAGCCTCATATGTTTCCTTCACAATTTCATTTACTCTTCCTACCATAAGACTTACATGCCGGTGTCTACTCCAAAAAATTGTTTTATTTGCAAACTCTAGACACTATTGCATATCTTCCTCAGTTATAGGACCACAAACAGTTAGCAATTACTGAACTTAATATGCTTATCCTCCTCAATAGTAGATAACCTCCTAACATCTAACTTATTATACAAATATGTCAGTATTTGAGTCTCAATTTCAATTAAAGTTTTCTTATATATGTCTAAGTATAACAAAACTGGTTCCTCAATCTCCTTTTTTTTCTTATCATTCAAATCACCATAATAATGTTGTATGTTACTCAAAATACCATCTTTTTTATTTGATCAATCAATTCAACAATAGAAAGAGGAGCAATAACCTTAACACTTTTACTAGATTCAAGAGACATCTAAATCTGATTTCTTCTTCTTACCGGGGGTGGGAGAAGACTCCTTGGCTGGTTTCCTATTGTCGGAGAAGCCTGAACTGCTGCTAGAGGAGATGTCTCTACCAAACCAATGATTTGTTTAATTTTAGAGGACATCTTCTAGACAACTTGTCCAACCTTCTTGATTTGTCCCTCCCTTTTCTTCTTGTTGAAACCTATCTTCACCTTAGATTTGTTCTGCTTTGTTGTTCCAAATGTTTTCTCCTTCTCATCAACCGAGGCATCTATAAGATGAAGAAGTTGAGAAATACAACACCTGCAAACAAAATACCTGTCACAAAAGAAGAATGGAGGCAAAAAATAAATAATGGTTGTGAAGAAAAAAGATTATCATTCATAGAGGGAATATGATAAAAAAGTAGCAACCCTAAAGAAACCCTAAAGGGATAATGTGTATTTAACAATTAAAATAATTATTAAATACCTACAATATTATTAAATGCCTAAGTTTAGCTTAAGTGTAGAGGATAATAGACTAATAATTCAATAAATAATTATTAGATAATACATGATAACTCTAACACACCCCCTTAAGATGAACTTAGGGAGTAGCTAAAAACAACTAAGGACTAAAAATGCATGTAAACAAAATGCATGAAAGTAACAATGGGTCCCAACAACTAGGCCTAATAAGGTAACCAAGTACAAAAGATCTCTCACAACTGGAGAAAAGGAGAAAACCTCATGGGAAAAACTCTTCCCCTAAAGAGAGAAATACAAGTGAAAGACTGAAGAAGCCTCCAAACAAGAGAATGTTCCCAAAAATAGGAACAAAGGATGAACATGAAGAGCACCACTGAAGCATGAAGATGCAACCACAGTCGAAGAATAACTGTCGATCTGAAGAACCTTCACTGAAATAGAAGATGATAAGATAGAGAAGATTGTAATCTGCATGACTGCCCTCAAATAACACTACTCGAATCAAATGGCAAACAAAGGCAAACAACTGAACTCGAAGATATAGATGGAAAAAATACCAAAGTTTGAAGAGTTGATCATCGAAGATGGAAGATTGCCTCGAAAAAAAGGAATGAAAAAGTTTCCATATGGTAAATGATCCATCTCACTGAAATGCATGGGAAACCAACCGTTGCATCCACCTAGTACATAGGAACAAATATTGAATACATAGCTCACTCCAATGAACCAAGGAAGCATTAGCGCCAACAGTAGAATTCCCCATAATGCTGACAAGGGAGAGGTGACAAGTACAGTGAAATTGAAAACCAAGAAAAAATGCATGATGAAGAACCAGGAACATCAAGAGCGCAACAAAAAATGCAAACACATATAAAGGCTAGTGTCGTGGAAGGAACACTCACTTGACACACATCATGAGGCTAATGTCATGGAAGGAACACTCACGTGACAAAGGTAGATGGGAAACAAAGACAAACATCAAACCCACCATGGCACTTTATAATGGAGTGTGAGTACAATAAGGCACAAGATGTGCAAGATCCCAAGCATGCAAAGCATAGTGGCACTTTATCTTAGCGTGTTTGCAAAAAAGAAAATGATTACAATTAAAGCTCAAAATGTCAAAAAAAGACACAAGAATGGAAATACATGAAGAACAGCCAAAAATAAGTCATCCCATGCAAACGAGAAGTTTCCACGATCTCATATGTCTAAGAAATTCACTAGAGTGTGAAAAAACAAAAAAATGAATAAAATGTACCTGGAGTAAAATATGGAAAACGTGCATGGATGGTTGTCAAGAGCTCTGAAACACCATCCCAACACCGTTGGAATCACCAAAAATGGAGAAACTGGCAAAAAGTTATGAGCTCAGGACTAAAAAAAACACCTCTGACTTCAAATGGTTGTAGAGTTTACCGGTAGAAAAAATAGATGATGAAACCCACAAATCTGGAAAGTAGATGAAACTAGCTTTTTGACAATATCTCGTTTGCCAAAAAATGATATCGTATGCCCAAGTTATGGCCAAAACAAAAAAACTTTGTTAGGGCACAAAGAGGGTTCAAAGGGGGCAATATCTTGTTTGTACTGCTTATGTCAGCATGACATCATGCAGACATCAACAAAATATTTTGAGAATATTCCCTTTCTTACCAAAAAAATCCACTGCTGAAAAAATCCCAGTCCCTGAAAAATTCATTGGAAAAAGGCTTTGGTCGGAAAAAAATCCGGTGGGCAGGGGCCTGGGCAGCGACAGCGACCGGGAGGCGGTCGGTGGTCGGCGGGTTAGAGGCGAGAGGCTGGAGAAAGAAATTGGTGGGTGGGAGGTGGCTAGGAGGCAGCACGGTTGTAGGGTTGGCTGATGACAAACCCAAGGCCTTCTGCAGGCAGCTAGGGGGGGCAGGATCTACGGCCTGCTGTGGGTCATATAGACCTACAGAGGCTATCAACACCCCCTTTTGTGCTGTAAAAAAAAAAAAAATTTAAAAAGGATTTCACAAAAAAAAAATTGTATTTCGGCCTAGATATGCTGTAAAACAGCTAAAAAAATCAATAACTTTTTTTTTTATTTTTTAAAAATGAATTTCTCAAAATTTGTGCCCAGAAAAGGGCAAAAACCAAAAAAACATTACAGAGGCCAATGTTGTCCAAATTGGATTAATTTTATATGAAAATGAGGGTTTTTGGGTGTTCTGAGCTCAATAGTGAAGTCTGTTTGAGCCAAAAATACCCAAAAGCAAAGAAGCACCCCATATCCAAATAAAAAGCTTTGAAAGAACTTGAAACCCTAGCCTCCAGAAATCTTCTGAAAAATCAAGAACAAGTAGTACCAGATGTAGGCTCTAATACCATGAAGAAGTTGAGAAATACAACTTCAGAGATCCCAAGAACACTTGCAAGAAAAATACCCGTCACAAGAGAAGAATGGAGGCAAAAAAACAATAATGGATCTGAAGAAAAAGATTATCATTTAGAGAGGGAATCTGATAAAAAGGTACAATACAATCCTTATAAAGATTAGCAACCCTAAAGAAACCCTAAAGGGATAAAGTGTATTTAATAATTAGAATAATTATTAAATACCTACAATATTATTAAATGTCTAAGTTTATCTTAAGTGTATAGGATAATAGACTAATAATTAAATAAATAATTATTAGCTAATACATGATAACTCTAACAATAAGCATCTTGGCATAAAGGTCCAAGATATGTGCATCAACCTCATAGCCCATCTTAGTAACCCAAATTGTTCTAGGTTGCACTACCTCCATTAAAGTTTCATCATATTTCACCATGAAGCATATGTCGGTAGAGTATTTGTCAACAATATGCTTAGGGATCCTTTCCCTATTCTTCATACCTTTCTGAAATGCCTTGAAATAACCCCACATAATGGAGTCTCTATCCTGTCCCAAATTTCTCAATGCATCCTTAATTTGTTTACCTACTGGTATATCAAAGGCCCATTGCCTCTTACTGGATCTTGGTATCTCATTTAAAAATAAAAGAATCAAACAAACAATGAGATTTCCATATCGGAATGTACCTTTCTTATCTCCCTTATGATGGACTTGAAAAGCACTGAGAGGGGGGGTGAATCAGTGACACCAAAAATAAAACTACTTCAAATACTAACCGATAGATGAACTTAACAAAGCTTTTAAACACAATGCATGCAATCCAAAACGATATAACAACATCCACAAAAAGTAAAGCATCCACCATAACATAAGTGTTTGTACTTGGAAAACCCAAATAGGTAAAAACCACGGTGAGATGGAACTTACATGTTAACTATCTGCAATAATAGATAACTGACCGGTTAAGGTCTACAAAGTTCTCTGCTAGGAGTGAATCTTGTTAGAGATCCCAAAGCTTGATTAGAATCTTATACCTTGTTAAAGGTAGTACCCTGTTAGGAGTAACCTCGGTGCAGGATTTCTGAATCCAAACTAATAGATCACCCTATTAAAGGATTTATACATTCAATCTTGTTAGAGTTTACCCGGTTAGGGGATTTGATTCTACTATAATTGTTAGAAAACAACAAGAATGGTTTGATTTGTTCTGAGTAGCACGATACTTGCTTGATCAAATCCTTCTAAACATTTTCAACACTGCTCTTCTGCATACTCTGTAACTTAACCGTTTTTACCTTCGCACATAACATAACACTTTCACTTTTGTCAAATAATTCATTGCGATGTCAATATATAAACCTTATGATTTCATGTTGGCCTTAAGAAATCATAACACAAATTTTTAGGTGCAGTGTATCTGGACAAGTGATCATAACTCATCACAAAAATTACTGCCAAGCAGTAGGTGCAAGTAACTCATCATGATAATTACCAAATACCGGTTTGAGTAAAACATATGAATTGTTGTCCTTGAATCTCCACTTGATCTCTATCTTGATCTTCATCTTGATGCCGACTTAGTATAACCACAGATTGTCTCTTATGCACATATCGGTTATCACAAGGTACCGGTTAGAGATAAACTTCTTAGTATAACCTCTAACATACCGGTTGTAGTATAAACAATTGAAGTTACATTGGTAGTCAATATAATCATATGTGTGTGTGAGTGTTTCATCAATGACAATATATGATAAATACATTACAATCTTCATCATGCCAACACCTTAATCTTTCCCAAATTTAAAATCCACTAACAAAGATCATATTTCTCATTTTCTTTCACCATCTTGTGTGCACAGAATATACAGGAACTGGAAACAGAGTTCAACCGGTTTGATTGAGTTACCTTGTATCCAACTACCATGCTTGCAAATTGAACAACTTTATCTCTGATAGTGCTAATCTGCATCGACCGATTGTTAAAGGTGGCAGTGATTATCTTTTTCACCTCATTGTTCAGAATCTTCTTCCTACCCGATGTCTATCCGACTTGGGGTAAGTCGTTGATAGCATGAATTGCCTCCTTGATGATTTTGTAGGGCTGGTCAAGCCACATGAACTTTCCATGGACTCAGCACAACACATACCGAATCATCTCATCCTCAAACTCGGGCATCTCTAGAATATCGATGAAACCCCGATCTTTCAAAATTTGAAATTCCGATTTGATCAATCCATCCTTGTTCAACAAAGTAGACAGGTACATTGATTTGATCTCAGATGAACCCAAATCCTCCAGAGTACAATGAATATATTCTCTAACATCTTCCACATAAAGAACTTTGTCAGGAACCCTAGAAAATGCACCAATAGAGTCATTGACCTTTGCAATTTGAGGGCATTTCTTGAATTCTAGATGTGGACGGTCCTTAATATCCACCATAACAAGGGTAGTCACATCTATCAAAGCGGGAGTAGATCTAGAAGCCATTCTGATTTCAGAAAAATAGTGTGAAAATAGAGAAAATACATCCCAACCTAAGCAGGTGAAAACCTTGAAAAATCTACTCAGAGAATACTAAAAATCACTGGAAAATGCTCTTAATCACCTTGATCACCTTAAACTCACCATGCTTCGCTCTGAGTGCTGTGTGATAAGAAATGAAGCAACTATTTCCTTTTAATCTGTAAAACCCTAATTTCACATTGATAGTAATGCATGCCGACATATGATACCGGATTCCAAATTCATTATCTTAGCACCGGTGAACCTCCAAGCTGACTTCACCAAGATCTGAAACAAGCTTTTAGACCTCTACCATGGGAAATGAAGGATCTATCACTAATTTGCCTCCCCCTAAGGCTAAAACCTTAATTATCAGATAATTTTTCTGTGTGTAGGAACATTTTTCTCTATCAGTTGAGTAACTGGAGAATTTACCTATGTCGATTGATCTTCAGACTTCCTAATCCACTATTTAGCATGAGCTTTCCGAATCTCATCAACCTTTTTCTTTCCTTTCTCATTGGATGTGTCATTCCCTTCTGGTGTATTCTTGCTTCTGTAATATTTGGCAATATGTCCTATTTTGTTGCATGCATAGCAAGTAACTTTGTTCTTTTGAATTGCCTTATTGAGTCCTTGATCATTCTTTGACCTACATTGATTAGCCCTATGTCCAAAATTTCCACATCCATGACATCTCACATTCATTCTAGAATCTTCTATCTCATGACCATACTTATTACACTTTGAACATTGACCGGGAACTGCATTATTATTTTGATTTGCTCTATTTCTGCATTGACTTGCTCTATGACCAAACTTATTGCAAACAAAGAATCTACCATTAAATTTTTGTGCATTGGGTTGCCTTACTGGTGATTTATGATTCCAGTTATCTAGTGGATTCCCATGATTTGCAGTACCAGAGCTTTCTCCATGCTCAAATCCAAGACCTCTAGTGTCTCCAGTGTCTCTTTGATCCTTCAATAATTCATCAAGCTTTGCAGAATTGACCCAGAACTTTTCTTTGTATTCATTTGCAGCATCTAGATCACTTCTTAGGATTGTCATCATTCTTTCCAACTCTTGCTCATTGTTCTGTGATTGCACCAACTAAGTTCTCAACACATCATTCTAATGTGCCAACCTAATGCATTCTGCAGATCTGTCTTTCAAAGACATAGCAATATTTTCCTCATTCTTCTTCCAATCTTCAATCTCCTTGGATATCCTCATAGTCATCGCTTGTGTTTCATTCTTCATGACACCAAATTCTCCCGACTCATCTTCTAACATAGTTCCTTAAGGGAATTCTTCTCTTCATCATCCAGATTTTGTAAAAGTTCCTTTTAGCTTGAGCAGATGATAACCTCTCCAGCAAGGTAAGAATGAATTCCTTTGCAAAATTCAGATCATCTTGTAGCTTCAAGTTCTTCAATCTTTTAGCATCATAGTCCTCGAGTGCTACTTCAAGTTCCTTCTGTAGACTCATCTCCATGGATTCTAGATTCAGGATCTTCCTCAAGTTGTTATACTTATTCCGAGGCACAAGGCTCTGATACCAATTGTTGGAATGCAAGAACATTGAGAGGGGGGATCAGTGTTCTGCCGATTAGAGTAATTTTAACCTTATTAACAAACACACTGATTAACTGGCATGCATAAAAGAAAGTGACAACAAGTAATATCAGTGCAACCACATGAATCAACACCATAACACATATACTTATACATGGAAAACTTCAAAGAGGAAAAACCACAGTGGGATTGGTGACCCACAATATCTATCCACTGGCCAAATGAATAAATATTACAAGAGGGGCTTGTACATGCAGGAAGGCACACTTCCTAGAGCACACTGCTCATCCAAAAAGGAGCCTCACTGACTACATATCCAAATATTGGATTACAAAAAAAAACTGAACTCATAATGTGCATCTGCTATGTTGTACGAGTTTCGGCTAAAGCATTGTCTATTTGGTTATACTGAAACCTCCCTTACCAGTATCATAGATCGCTTCCCAATCCTCTAGACCAATAATCAAGACCAATTACAGATCTTTACATCTGCATTCTATTGATCCAGATAGCATCCCAAAACCTATCTCCATCATATATCCCATATATCCAAAATGACCGAACCTAGACTGACTTATATACCCATTTACATGTATAAACACAAATGCCTTATGTCGGCTTACAAACATATTACAAAATATAAGACACATGTTAGCCCAGACAAAATATAAACATAAAACAATATGCCCGTTACCACTTCCACGCTTGCCGGATCAATGACCCATGTCGGCCTTAGAATACTGGTTCCATGATTGTCGGTTAACATGCGTATCGGTTTCCTGAATGTCAGTGTAGTGAATTTCAGTTACCTTGATTGTCGGATCTCCCATGAAGTGTGTTTCCATCAATGAACCTAGAACCTAGATGAGTGTCAATTGCCAACAGTTCCATTGAAGTATTTTTTGTTTTAACTTTTTCAACTTTGAGATGAAACAAAACATTTTAGATCTAGAGAATTGTTCCTTCTTCCACTATTTTTCTACTAAGTCTTAGAAGTCTTTATCCTAAAACCACATCCTCTCAAACTTCAAGGGTAAATTTCTAGGTCTCTTCTCCTCTTCCACTTCCAATGAAACTGAGAAGTGATCAGAGCCTTCTATAGTTGAAATTGAGGAGCTTAATGTATTACTAAACTCTGTTAAATCTCCTCTAAACAAAAGCCTATCTTTTTTTTCTACAATATGATTGAGACCCTGCCTCCTGTTATTCTAGGTAAAAGTTCCATTATTTTTTCTAATGTTCATTAGATTATTATTCCTAACCTATTCTCTGAAATATTTTTGTGCTTGTGACTCATGTTGAATGCCCCTATTTTTTTCCAGCCACCTTGCCAATGAGTTTTGTTTATGATTGCCTTTTAATAGACCCTCCTTGGGTCCCATAATATGGCTAAACCTCTAATAGTACCTTCTACTGGAATATATTCCACTTTCCATATTCCCAACTTCATGTTGTAGTTACTCCAATCTTCTTCCCTTAGTTTGGTTTCTTGTATCATAACTATGTCTGAATTAAGAGTTGTTAGATTGCTCTTAATTAGGCGTTCCATGTTAGGGGTATTCAAGCCCCTAACATTCCAAGTTATGATTTTCATTTCTCCTTGGGAAGGCACTTTCCCCTCCCTATATGAAAGAGTGACGTGATTTTAGCTTGATCCTCTACTACCCCTATGATATTTCTTAGTTCATTTAGGGATTTCCTCTCTCTCTTCTTAGTTATTTTTCCATAGTCTCGAGTATCTTTATTAGGCCATTTTAAATCCAAACTCAATTTAACTATGTTTAGGTTTTCCTCTTCTTGCTTAAAATTTTCATTATGAAATTCCTCTACATTCTCCTCCACCTCCTTAGCATCTAGCTCTAAAAAAATTCTTATTAACCTTTGTTTTTCATTAACCACCTCTATACTATCCTCCTCTTTTGTGTCATATTTTAATCTAATGGCATGGTTTATGCCCATCATATCGTAAACAAATTCTAGCTCTATAGTAATCTAAACCTCTTCTACTATTTCCTAAATTACTCCTTCCTCTAAACTAACTCCCCTCTCAGCCTTATATTGTTTTTCCTCTTTTCCTTCCATCTTGTCTCTAAATATTTCATTCAAAAAATCCAATTCTTTACTTGCCTCTTTCTGGAGAGACTCTGCTTCTTCTAATATCTAGCTCAATGTTGCTTTACATTTGGTTACTTTTGTATTTACATCCCAATTTACATCATGTTTAGGGTTAATGTTTTCAATAACAAATCCCCCCTTATCATTATTAAATTTTATGTTAATCCCCTCATCCTGTGAGGGATTTGTGTTGAGTTTGACCAATTTATTTTCTAGGTTAACCTTTTTTGTTAATACATTACCATGAATGGGGCCTTTATAAAATTATGGCCCAATCAAGTATGCCTCCTACATTGTGATTAGTTCCAGAGGTTCTAGGTTCTTAACATCTACATCAATGTCTACTAGAATCTTAACCTCTATAGAATTGAAAAATTTCTCTTATGCTCCAATAAAGGACCTGAAAGCATTTCCAATCTCCTCTAGTGTTTCCATATGTAACAATTCTACTAGTAAATGTGGAATTTTAATCCATATGGGAAATCCATTGGGCTTGTATGAATTAGGGTTAAAATTGATTTGTCGATCAAGAAAATGAAAACTAAAACACATAAAAAATAGGTTTCCCAAAATAGCAATTCTTTTTCTAATGCCTCATCTTTACAATTTATGAAAAGAAAGTTTTGAGGAAGGATAGAGATACTTACCTTTATCGAGAATGCCCAATTCCACCATCTCACAACGTTGTTAATCGGATGCGTTAATCCACTCCATTTTGTGAATTAACCATTCTTTCCACAATGATTCCATCTTTCTTCCATTGTTTTGTTATGTATGATGAATGCCTTGTTATCTCCCTTATTGATTTGAGTGTTTTCTGCTTGTCTTGCCATGGAATTGCTATTGATCTAGTGCCTTCGTGGAGTAGAATTCGGTCCATTAACCCTTTCAATTCTCTGATAAGTATATTTGAATTGAGGATTCTTTGTAAATTGAGCTTTTTGTGCCAAATTACCCCGATTCCTATGGGTAAGTGCACCAAGATGGTGAACAGGAAAGTGGCCACATGCAAAAAAAATTGAAAATTTTCATAACCAGTGCGTGTTCTGAAAATTCAAGAATGTGCTAGGCTTGGTAACACCAAGCCTAGCCAAAAAGAATTAAAAAAACAAAAAGTTCCTCAAAACCCATACTAGTTTTGAGGAATATTATGTCTTATAATAAAAAATACGAGTTTTGAGAAACATTATATTTTTTGGTAACCTGCGGGTTTTGGCCATTTTCAACGCCAAAACTGGTGGAACAGTAGCAAAAGGAAGCCAAAAAACCACAGAACCCGCATGGGTTTGGAATCATTTTGGATTTTTCCAGCATTAAGAGCAATTTTCAATAATGGCACCCCGTCGAACAAGTAAGATTTGATTGGTTTGATTATTTATGTTTGCATTTTAATTGAAGTAGGGTTTTTTAATTCATTTAAGTTTTGTTTTTATTAATTTGATGTCAGATTCTACAAGCAATCCCCAAAAATGAAATAGACAACAAAGACCTCCTCCTACACAAGCAACACAAGCAAACCCTGTAAACATTGTACATGAGCAACAAGAAAACCCTCAAGACGTTGCTCCACAACCACAAAATCCTCAAAATGTTGCTCCTCAACAACCACTGCCACCCTGAAACCCTCCACATCCTCCATTAGATCATTTAGATGCCACACAAGATGATCTCATCAATCGCCTTACACAAAATAGTGCCTAAATTTCTATATTGGTGAAAAGGTTGAGGTCCTCTAGTCTTGAGCACCACTCAACCCTCACCACAATGCTAGAAACAATGGCCAATAGTACAAATGAGGTATCTAGGGAGGTTACAAAATGGGGTTCATGGAGGGATATATGTCCAAAATTTTATGCGGATGGGTTGTCATATGATTAACTGAAGAAAAAGAGCATACTTAAAGATGACACGTGTTCTCTTTTCACCGATCCTATTACCAGTAACAACCTAAAACTCAATACGACTTAGTTTCCTATACATTGGTGTGCTCATGCTAGGCTGAAAGAATATTTTTAGGATAAGTGATATATGGTCTTTGAGAAAACACCTTGTAATAATTGGGAGGTCCCTCTATATTTTTTGAGAAAGTTGTATTGTGAGTTTATCCTCGGGGTAAAAGTACAAACCTGTGTCACACTTTTACAAAGGAAAAAGCTAACACAACAATAACTATTCAATTTCGTCGCCATAAAAGTGTCATTTGCATTTTGAATTTGAAGATGATGTAAACTGATGAAATGTGTAAAATTGGTTGAAGTTTAAGTCTACTATTTTTTGAAAGAAAAAAATTCAATAGTTTATATGTTTTTTTAAGCTTTAAAGTCCATTTTTTTTATTGTTGAAAACAGGGGGTTTAGTTCCCACCTCAAAAGAAAATGTAAATCAACTTCTTTTTTTTTCTGATTTTGATATCCGTTATAGATCACATATTTATAGAGTGCATGAAAAAAAAAAATATATTTGATGTATATTTTCTTTGTAATAGCATTTGGAAGTCGAATACACCAGAATTTGACAGTTTTTGTCTCCCACCACAATTTGTCTATTCAATTTATGATAATCAAAAAACTAAAAATACATTTTTTGAGAAGACTCTTTCTTCTAGTGAACCATATTTTTTTCAATTTTTTTTGAAGTGATTCGATATATTTTTTTGTTTTTCAAAGCAACATATTATCGAACAAAAGAATACCTAGTTGTAGTATTTTTAATTTTTTATATATTAAATGTAATCAAAACATTAAAAAAATTATATGAGTAGAATCGTGACTTCAATCTCTACAAAAGGGTATTTTAAATTTTTTTAATAAGTTTAATTTACCTATTGAATTTTGTTGCAGAGTGACAAGTTTGAGAAAATCATCATTTTTGTTGATGTGGCTGCCACTTGGCATTCCACATAGGCCGTTTCGGCCAAAACTGTGAGGGTCGACGCGACCGATAGTACAAGCGACCGGTCACTTGAACTACATATTAAAAAGAGTTATTTTTCCCTTAAGAAAACCAAAACAATCAAGTATGAAAATAATAAGAGTTATTTTTGCAAAAAACCATTTTTTTTTTCAAATAAAGTGGCATTTTGGAGCGAGTAGGAAGATTATAAAGGGGCGAATATTTCTAATTTTATAAAGGGGTGAATATTTCTAATTTTATAAAAGGGCAAAGATTTTGAAATTCTTTTCGGAAGGCATCTACCCTTTCCAAGTATGTTATTTTAAATTATTTTTTCAATCATGCTTAATTTACAATATTAGATTTTTTTTGGAAATTAAATATTTTTTAGATTAAATTTAAAACTTTATTTTATTATTCATTAATTACGCTTCAATCATTTATTTTCAATTATTGTTATTAATGTTATTAAATCATGTTCATTGTACATTGCATAATCAAATGTAGAATCCAATACTTGACTCAAATTCTCTATATATTAGCTAAGTGATTTCAAGCAATTAATGTTATTAAATCATGTTCATATGTACATTACATATAGTGAAATGTATTTAATTAAAGTATACTTAATTTCTTACTTTTTATCAATGCTCCTAAATTTCTTGAGCCTTATTTTTTTATTTTCTAAATTATAAAAGTTGGACTTCAAGTTGAAAATGATCTAAATGGATGAAATTTACACATGTTAAGTTTAAGAATGCAAAATTATTTATACATTTCACTAATTACATTTTTTTTGTTAAGAACTGAGGAAAAGTGACTCTGATATATAACCTTTTTAGTTAAAAGCACTATATTTTGAATATCTGCATATTTGCATGTTTTGTTTTTAGGTTCAAAGCACAAAATTTTGAAGATCTAAATATTTTTTGCAATGGAGAATAAGAGGACTAGATCAAGGTTGTATGATCGTAAAAGGGATGATAAGATGAAAGGTCATACAAAACATAGTCAACAACAATCCGTTGTTGTTCAAGATCAACCTGATGATGTTCAAGAAACATCTACTCAGGTACAAGATGAAATTTTTTTTTCTGGTATGGAAAATTTGATGGAAATGGATGAAGATAGTCTTTTCAATGAAATTCCATCTAAAGATATGATACCTAAAAGCACATTAAAATTGCATTGTAATAAATTGTGGGATGGTTATTTTAAAAATAAGTCTATTATTGGAAGAGCACAATTATTTGCTAAGTTATTTAGTAAAAGGGAAATGAAACCTGTTTTGGAGTTGTTGGGTGTTGGTAATAAGAAAATTTCTCCTAATACATTAGTAAAATAAACTATAATTGAAAATTTACAAGAAGCATTGAATTGTATTGACAATACAAGTCGAGGTATTGATTTAAGTGTTGCACGTAGAGCATTGATGACAATGATTACTAGTAAGGAATTGACTCGTAGAAAACAAGTTAATATAATTTCTCAATTAATGCATGTATCTAGAAGAATTGTTCAAAGATACATTAGGAAGAGAAATATGTTGGATGAAAACATTGAAAAGACTTGGGTAAATATATGTAGGGTTCCTAGAAAAGACAAAATTTCTGAAGATGTAAAAAGACAGGTCATTGATTATTGGACCAACCAATCTCATGTTTCTTCCAATAGAAGGGATACTATACAGATGATAGATGAAGATGATAAAAATATTACACATCCAAAACATTTCTTAGATACAACACAAAGTGAATTGTTTGAAGCATTCAAGCAAGAATTTTCAAATGTAAAGATTTAGCAAAGGATGTTTGAGAGATTTTGTCCTTTCTTTGTACGCATAAATAAGGTACATGAAACTTGTTGTCGAAATGATGTTGAATTTCATCTACACTTGCAGTCATATAAGAAGTTCATGGCAACAATTAATCCAAATCTAGTCATTCCTACAAGTACAACACAATTTATGAAGTCTATTTTATGTGATAAATTAGAAGATTCAGATGAGTTCAAAATAAAATGTATAAAGGTGAATGCAATGATTGTGGATTTTTGAGTAAGTTTGTGTTGCAAACTGAGAATATTGATATTCATGCACTAGTTATATGGAAGAGATTTGAATATGAGACATACCAAAGTAAGTCAAGAACTGAATCCAAAAAAATTATGTTGAAAGAGAGTGAATTGCCCTACATTCAGTTTATAGATAGCTTTCGTAATATGATATATCCACATATCCAACATTGTCATGGTGCAAGATGGTAGGCTATATAGTTTCATGATTCAAAGAATTGTTTTCCACTAGGTTGTATTCTTTCAATTTTAGATTTCTTTGAGAACTATATGTTTAGTCCTCACACAAAAACTCAAAGTCGATATTATCATTCTGATCAAGTTGCAATATTTGTACAAGTTCTTTATAGACATGCACAGTTTCATGTGGATGGTATAGAGAGTACTGAAAATGAACGCATTATCATCAAGGAGGTCCATTTCTATATCAGTGATGATATGTGTCATGATAGGAGCTATGTAGGACATTGTTTTGGAATGTTTTTTAAAGATATTAAAGATCATGGGATAGAATGTACACAACATTGGATTTGGTCAGATAGATGTGCCGGTAAGTATATTAGATTTGAAATTGATTATTTAAGTTGGTTTTTTTATTATATATGATTTGATTGTATATAACATGTCAAAAGTTTATATATATATATATATATATATATATATATATGTTAATCATGTCAGGGTAATTTAAGTCTGCAAAAGCTTTTAACTAATTATCCCTACAACATGCTCGACATAGCATAAAGTTTTTGTGGAGATTCTTTGAGAGTGGACATGGAAAATGAGAGCATGATGGAGCAGGAGCATGTGTGAAGCGTGCACTTCACCAACATGAACTTGCAGGTAAGTTCTCTTCATATTTGTGTACAAGTTTAATTCTCTTCATATTTGTGTACAGTTTTAATTCTCTTCATATATATATATATATATCTATGTGTGTGTGTATGTACATTTGGGTTGTCCAATTTTCTAAAGAAAGAGCTTTTGTACAGGTAACACCATATGTAATTCTAATGATATTATTGAGTGGTGCAAAAATCATTTTACTGGCCGTGATACAACTTACAACAAGTGTTATTTTTGGGAAGTTAAAGGTATATATATACTTAAACATTCAAGTGTTCTTGAATTATTTTTAAAATTTGTGTATATATATATGTGTGTGTGTATGAAATGAACTAAAATTGACTAAATAATTTTTGTATATTGTCAATCAATTAATGGTATTAAAAGTTTCCATCAAGTCATGACTACGGGATTTAGCAAGCCTCATGTTACTCTTGCAAGAGGAAAATAATGCTTTTGTGTTGATTGCATTGTGAACAACACAGATACTCATTGTCAAAATATTGCTAGTGGATATGTTTTGCAATGGGAAATGAAAGAATTTTACACAATGCCTCCTTACGAAGATAGTGACATTATTGATATTCATGATCCTCTATATTCAGCTGATTATGAACGTGTTTCTAATTTAGTTGTTACAGGTGCGTGCATGTGCATATTTTGTAAATTATATATATGTACATGTACAAATTTCTAAATTCTTATTTAATTTAATATTGTTCAAAATTAATTTAAAAATGTGTAATGAACTAATATTGCTTGAAATATATATACATGTGCTTTATTTTCATAGGTGATATTTTTGCAGTGATTGTTGATCTTGACAATACTGAAAGTGTAGATTATTATCTACTAAGATGCACACAACCAAAATGTAAGTTATTGGAATCAGTTAGTGATGATGATGGGCAACAATATCCCATTGGTTCAGTTGTTGTTGAAGGCACCTATTATCAACACATAAAGATAGATACAAATGGTGTAACATTCATTGAGTATATGTCTGGCCAAAAAGTTCTACACTACAGTCACTTAGTAATAGTGACAAGATTGTAGTTGGAGACATTGCCAAAAAGAGGACGTGGCAACCAAAAGTGGAGGTTGCCTATTGAAGATCATGAAAAAAAATTAGAAATTATAAAAGATAGGGAGGATCCAGATTATACGTACCACAAGCTTTAAGTTCACTTGTCATGTTTGAACAAGTAAATTATATGAGATAGGTCTTATTTTGATAAACTCATATATATATTTAGATATTTCTAGACATGTGTAGCAATTTGGATAAATTGTGGAAATTTAGTTTTGTTGTTGCACATTTATTTTACGTTTTATACTATGATTTTACATGTTTTATTCTTAAATTAAATATTTTGTGTCTATGCATTGAACATGTATACATAGTGATTTTAATTTTTAATTTTATTTATGTGTATGGATTTATTTCATTACATGTTGCCTTAAGGGGTCCTTTAAACACATGTATGGATTCATTTATATTTGTACACATGCATGGATTCATTTTATTCATCTATGTATTCATTTAATTTTTATTTACACATGTATAGTTTCATTTAATTATTTTGTATATATAGTTACACATGTATATATAGTTACACGGGTAGCTTGAATTTTCAATGTGTGAACCACCTATTAAATCATCTTTAAATATATGTCTTAAGGGGATATTTGTGTCATGGATTCATTTATATTTTTACACATGCATGGATTCGTTTTATTCATCTATGTACATTCATTTAATTTGTATTTACACATATTTAATTATGTTGTTTGGATTCATCTAATTATGTTGTCTTAAGGTGTTTTAAGTGGTATTAAGGGGATATTTGTGTCATGTATATAGGTTCGTTAAGTTTAAATATATAGATATAAGTTCATTAAATTTTTGAAGTTCATTAAACATACATAAACACTTAACTAAAATGAACAACTAAATTAAATTTTACCGACTAAATTTGTATGCTTAAGGGGATTTAACTAAAATGAACAACTAATTATGATGTCTTAAGGTGTTTTAAGTGGTCTTAAGGGGATTTAAGGGGATATTTGCATCATTGATTCTTTTATATTTTTACACATGCATGGATTCATTTTATTCATCTATGTACATTCATTTAATTTATATTTACACATATATTGTTTCATTTAATTATGTTGTTTGGATTCATCTAATTATGTTGTCCTAAGGTGTTTTAAGTGGTCTTAAGGGGATATTTGCGTCATTGATTCTTTTATAGTTTTATACATGCATGGATTCATTTTTTTCATATATGTACATTCATTCAATTTGTATTTACACATATATTGTTTCATTTAATTATGTTGTTTGGATTCATCTAATTATGTTGTCCTAAGGTGTTTTAAGTGGTCTTAAGGGGATTTAAGGGGATATTTGCGTCATTGATTCTTTAATATTTTTACACATGCATGTATTCGTTTTATTCATCTATGTAAATTCATTTAATTTATATTTACACATATATTGTTTCATTTAATTATGTTGTTTGGATTCATCTAATTATGTTGTCCTAAGGTGTTTTAAGTGGTCTTAAGGGGATTTAAGGGGATATTTGTGTCATTGATTCTTTTATATTTTTACACATGCATGGATTCGTTTTATTCATTTGTGTACATTCATTTAATTTATATTTACACATATATTGTTTCATTTAATTATGTTGTTTGGATTCATCTAATTATGTTGTCCTAAGGTGTTTTAAGTGATTTTAAGGGGATTTAAGGGGATATTTGCATCATGGATATAAGTTCATTAATTTTTTGAAGTAAGTTCATTAAACATGTACATAAACACTTAACTAAAATGAACAACTAAATTAAATTTTAACGACTAAATTTCTTTAAAAACGAACAACTAAAATATACATAAACACTTAACTTTCACACACACATACAATTAACTAGAACACTTAACTAAATTCAAATGACTTAGAGATTCTATCATTTAAACACTTAACTATGTGTGTGTGTGTGTGTGTGTGTGTGTGTGCAAAGTAGTATGAAATGTATATCTATCTAACACATACAAATATATGTCTATCTATCACATGTACACATGTATTAAATGTCTAGTACACACACACATGAAATATGGAAAATCAATATCTAGTACACATACGCATATGAAATGTGTACAATACACATGTATGAAATGTCTAGTACACATGTACAAATATAAAATGACTATAAAATGTGCACACACACACACACACACACACACACACACACACACACACACACACATATATAAACAATGGGTCACTCAGGGCCCTGTCCTAAACCATGTCATGATCCATGCACTTGTAATAGAGTATGCACGCATAAAATCATACATTAAACATTTAATTTGAATGTACTAGAGTAAATTTTTTTAAGTAACATAGATTATGAGCATTTGTACGTAGACAAGCATACCTCTGAAGAGTCTCTAGCATCACCACCATGTGCATGCAGGATTCTAGGACGTCTATGTGACGAGGAGCTCAACCTGCGTGATAGTGGTGCATCCTGCAATGTTGAAATTTTGTTAGATATACCTACACATATATTTATAACTTGGAACCTAACCCTTTAAATATAGAACTTAAATATTTAAAAATAATTAATTTAAAGTTATAATGTATACCTGTGTCTCCTCATGAATAGGGCCGGTGGCAATGTGCAAATCCTCAAACATCGCCCCATGCGCCTACAATAGAGTATGCATGCATAAACTCATATATTAATTTAACATTTAATTTGAATATAGAGTGATTTTTTTAAAGTAACATATATATTAAGAGCATATGTGTAGACAAACATACCTCTGAAGGGTCTCTAACATCACCACCATGTGCATGCAGGATTCTAGGACATCTATGTGACGAGGAGGCCAACCTGCGTAATAGTGGTGCATCCTGAAATTTCATTAGATATACATACATACACATGTGTTCTCTTCTGGTCCTAAAACTTCCAGCGACGCACGGATCTGAACCTGTACCTAAAGCCAAAAAAGAGGGTTTGGGTGGCTATATAAAGTTTTACCTTAGTCAAAACCTCGTGTTGGTGATTTCCACCTCCATGAATAGTCGATAATGTACTGAAAATGTGTGTGCAAGAACCTTGTGTGTGTGCAAGATCCTAAGAATGAAAGTAAACAACCTAGAGCAACCCTAAAGAGTAAACCCTAATTGCTTATAATTGACAAAGTAAATGCTCTAAATCCATAATACAAAGTGATCTAAAGAATGAATGTGAATCAAGATGAAGCTTATGCAATGATATGTAAACAACCTGAAACCATACACTGTTAGAGTTATCTTGTATTAGCTAATAATTATTTATTTAATTATTACTCTATTAAACTCTACGCTTAAGCTAAACTTAGGCATTTAATAAATATTGTAGGTATTTAATAATTATTCTAATTATTAAATTCACATTATCCCTTTAGGGTTTCTTTAGGGTTGCATATATTTAGGGTTTCTATTATCCTTTTATAAGGATTGTATTGTACTTGTTCATTAAATCGATTCCCTTTCTGAATGATAATCTTCTTCTTCGGAGCATTTATGCTTTTTTGCTTTATGTGCCTCCATTCTTCTCTTGTGATAGGTATTTGCATGCAGGTGTTCTTGGGATCTCTGAAGTTGTATTTCCTCAACTTCTTCATGGTATCAGAGCCTACATCTGTTGCTGCTTGTTCCTGATTTTTTGGAGGAGGGTTTCAAGTTTTTTTAGAATTTTTTATTGGATCTGGGGTAGCTATTTTGTTTCTGATCATTTTGGGCTCAAACGGACCTCACCGTTGAGCTTAAAACGCCCCAAAACCCCCATTTCCATATAAAATTTGTCAAATTTGGGTTCTGAAATTTTTTTATTTTTTTTTCGTCAAAAAAATTATTAAAAAAAAAATCAGACTAGTTTGAGCCAAAACAGATCTCACCATTGGCTTTCAAAGGGCGTTTCCATTCATTTTGATATATAATTCAACCTATTTTGGTGACAAGTGCATCTGGGCCATGATTTTTTCATTGGTACGCTTTACGAGGCACAAAAATCCGTACAACTGTACCTGCAAATGCATCAGAAAATTTTCATCAATTTTTTTTTTTTTACCCCTTTTATGCCTTAAAAGAGGGTTTTTTTTTCTTTTGGCCATATCTTGGGCATACAGAGTCATTTTTTCGAAAACGAATAGCATCGAAAATCTAGTTTCGAGTCGGACCTTGTTATGTTGGTATTTTTTTCCAATTTTTTTGTTTGACTATATTTTTTTCAAGTCAAAGTGGGGTCTCTTTTTTGCACTCCAGGAGATAGAGAATGAGCATCTAAACTTCATTTTTCAAAAACTTTATATCATTGGAAAGATTGTTTTGTGCACTTTCCAGCCATAGGAGTTTTATTTCCAGATTCTGCTCCATGCATATTTTATTCGGTTTTTTTCTTTTTAGCACTCTGGTGGATATCTTGGTTGTTTCAGGTCCTGGGATCTCTTCTCTGGGTAGGATGTCTCTATTTTGGATCTCGTTTCTATTTCCAGTCTTCTTATCATTGTATCTTATATTTATGCAAACGCATTGAGATAAAGTGTCATCATGCATTGTTTACATGGAATCTTGCACCTCTTGTGTCTTATTGTACATGCACTACTTATAAAGTGCCATGGGGGGGTTGATTTTTGCCTTGTTTTCCATCTACCATTGTCCAATGAGTGTTCCTTCCACGACATTCACCTCATGATGTGTGTCAAGTGAGTGTTCCTTCCACGACACCATGTACTTTCTCTGCACCCTTGATGTTCCTGGTTCGTCATCATGTAGTTATTGTTGGTCGTTCTTTTTAGTGTTCCTGTCCCTCTCCCTTTTCAGAATTATGGGGAGGTTTTTCCTGTTGGTTCTAATGCTTCCTTGGTTTGATTGATCAACTCTTCAAGCTTTGGTGTCTCATGCCATCTGTATCTTTGAGTTCAATTGTTTGCCTTTGTTTGCCATCTGATTCGAGTAGTGTCATTTGAGGGCACTCATGCAGATTACAGTCTTCTCTACCTGGTCATGTTCTATTTCAGTGGAGGTTCTTTAGATCAGCAGTTACTCTTCGACAGTGTTTGCAGTTATTTCCTACTTCAGTGGTGTTCTTCTTTCTTTTCCATCTCTTTTTGGAGTAGAGTTTTTTTCCCACGTGGTTTCCTCTATTTCTCCATTTCATAGAGATTTGGTTGTGATTGGGTACCTCATCAGGTCTTGTTGTCGGGACCCAAATTTGCCTTCATCATGTAGTTGCATTTTTTGCTTCATGCATTTAGTTTTTTAGCTACTCTGTAAGTTCATCTTAAGGGGGGGTGTTAGAGTTATCTTGTATTAGCTAATAATTATTTATTTAATTATTAGTCTATTAAACTCTACGCTTAAGCTAAACTTGGGGATTTAATAAATATTGTAGGTATTAGAATAATTCTAATTATTAAATACACATTATCCCTTTAGGGTTTCTTTAGGGTTACATATCTTTAAGGTTTCTATTATCCTTTCATAAGGATTGTATTGTACTTGTTCATTCAATTGATTCCCTTTCTGGATGATATTTTTTTTCTTCAAAGCATTTATGCTTTTTTTCTTTACGTGCTTCCATTCTTCTCTTGTGACAGGTATTTGCATGCAGGTGTTCTTGGGATCTCTGAAGTTGTATTTCCTCAACTTCTTCATACCCAACCCCAAGGGAGAGGTACAATCCAATCGTCAATCGACGATCTCCTATTGTTCTTCTACATCTTCAAAAGCCCCCAATTGATAAAATGATGCTTTATGAATGTTTGATGGATGAATGTTGAAATGTTGTTGAAGACTTCAAAGATCTACTCTTTCTCTGCAAAGAAGGCTCTAATGCTCCAAAAACCTGCTCTTACATTCTTAGAAGAAGAACCCTTCAAATGAATAAAGAGACCTCTTAAGTATGAAACCCTAGATCTTAATTTCATGTTTAGGTCAACCTAGGATTTGAATTTCCTGCTGATATTTTAGGGTTCAGCATTATTATATCATAGGATTGTGCTCCTGAAATTTCGGGGAAAAAGTCAGGGACCATGTGCGTTCCCCCCACGGTCCGACCAACTTTTCACCAAATTTTTGGGGTTATTAGATATGATGATATTAGAGAACATCCCAAAGTTACAGCTAATTTCAAGATGTTTTGATATGCGAAATTGGGCCTAAACGGTCAAAATAAGACAAAATTAGGGTTTATGATTAAATGATTCATTGGAGGAATAAGATGAAAATGGGCACACTTAGGGTAAAGGGCCCAACTTTATGATATGTAAAGTGACGAGACATGACCTTGGATTTAATTAAATTGATTAATTAAATGCTTAAAGGGGAATTATAAATGTAAGATGCAAGACACACTAAGGCGGGTGGTAACCTAAGTGTGAAATTGTACCACCCTAGCAAGGGTGTACAATTTATGACACTACATTTATCCCCCACTTTAGCGATCATATGACACTACGTGCATATGCAAGGTAAAGTATAAAAAATTAAACATCATTTGAAAAAGGATAATCCATAAGTTGTCAAACGAAGCCCCCAACAGTATTTGCATTACACAGATAGGAACCACACTCTACAAAAGCACATGTTAGATCATAAAATCACCTAATTCTTACTAAGGAAGGTGATGAAATTCGTGGGTAGCTATATGCCCCCCCTTATTTTGACTTGCTTATTAGTGAGGTGAAATAGGGTATCATGTTTTCCACAGCGAATTGTGATAAAGATTTTGATGAAGAAAGTTCATAGCAAGGCTTGATTACTTATCCAAGAATGTTATGTAACTAATGCAGAGAGAGAGGGTGAACTCACAATTCCAATGCCACTGACAGTGTGAGAGTAAGAAATTCCTAGCTCAAGATATGATAGATTGAAGAAAAAGTGCATAAATTAGGGTTTTAACTTAAAAAAATAAAGTTAAAAAGTGCATAACATATAAATATGAAAGTGACACCTTCATTTGTCACTAGCACTACTCATTGTAGAGGATCCCACATACAAGCTATCATGCCTCCACGCCGACCTGAGCGACCTACGAGGATGGAGATCCTGCGCCAGTCTGTACTCATTGGCTGACCGCTCAACGAGGTGAGTTGACCATCTGTTGACTCTATTTAAATTTTTCATTTTTTCATTTGTTTTAGAAGTGATAATTTCATCACCTAATTTGGGCCCAGGCCCATCCTTTGGACACCTAGGGCTCCTAGGGCACCCTGTGATAGGGAGGGGTGCTCAAAGAGAGTCAATCCTTTATCATAAGGTAGTCAAGTGTTGTCTTAGTGGGATCACTTATTTATTCTCTAGTTTAATAATCAGACTAAACATCCAAACTCTCTAGGAGTGCTCCCAATCAGTATGTGCTTACAAGTTACTCAGGCATGGTTGAGATTCACAAGGGTAAATCCAACCTTACACTATCAAACTCCTAACAAATGCTTGCAGCGGTTGTAGAAGGTGTCTATGAGGTTCTCCAAGGCCAATCAACTAGTTTTGAGTTTGGGTTTGATCAATTTCTCCATCACTCCTTCCTTTCCCTATTTTCTAGGCCTCATAGCCCTAGAGCCCCAATTAGCCCTACCTAACCGGTTTTTATGGATTTGTTCACAATTTCCCCAAAGACCCAAAAAAAATCATTGGTAATCTGAGTACCCTTTTGGGAGTACTTCAAGATTCATGAAGTGAGAAAACCCAGTCTGACCGTATAGGTACGGAACCCGAGAATGGCTTGTTTTAAGGGGTTTTAGGCTCTTTTTGGTCTTCTTTCAAGGGTTTGGTGTCTTCCCTGATCTGCCACAACTCCAACCTCTCAGACATACTTTGACACACCCCACTTGCTCATGCCAAATACTTTTCAACTCCAACCCTGCTCATCCCTGCAAGCACTTGCATAGTTTCATTCATTTCCTAATTGGGCTATGACTGAGCTCGACTAGGAAATGATGCTCAATGGCCTTTTAATGAAATCCAAATGAAAACAAAGACTATATACACTATACAAAGGTTCTATGGCTTGAGTCCCAAGGGTTTTAGAGAAGAACTCAAAGGACTTCAAGCTAGAACCATGTTTGGGCCTCTCAAACCCTTACTCAAGCTGAAAGCTTACAAATTCAACAAATCAATTCAAACCTGCAACAAAACTAACCAAAATTATTCCTGAGCACTACAAGAACATGTACAAAACAATGATCAAATAACAACAATGCAATCAATCCATGAAGTATAGACTGCTGCTCCAAATTAGAGAAAACACAAGGTACAAACTTGAAAATGGTCTCCAAAATTTATTCAAATCTTCTCCAGGCATTCACCAACCGCATTACATTCATGCTTAGGGAATTTATATGACATTTTTGTTTTGACTAACTCTCCATCAATTTCCTAACCAACCCTTTGCTCAAAGTTGCAAAAAGTTGCCCAATGTTGCAAAATGTTGTCAAGCAACTTTAACAACTTTTGCCAAAAAGTGCATTTTGGCATTACATGCTTTGTTTCCTTTTCCAAACCATATAGGATGAATAAAAACTAATACCATAACATTTCCCAATGACAAACAAGGATTTTCAAGACATTTTACATCAAAATGCATGATTATGCCATTTTAGGCTTACAAGGGCTTACAAGCCAAAATTGAGCAAATGCATGGTCCTATGGACATCCAACCTACCAAAGCATATCACAAACATATGAGGACCTATGAGAAGACTCTTATTCACCATCCAAAACCTAACTAAGGACTAACACACCAAAATGAAGAAATTGCACTCAAAACTAGGTGCTCCTGCACCATACTTCCCTAATAAGAGAGAAGTCAAGTGACTGCTTTAGGCAGCAAAGAAAGGGGAACTCTATGCTTAGAAAAGTATGCCTTAGGTATCCAAGTAGCCTCAGATTCTGGAAGGTTTTTCCATTTGATCAACTGCTCCTTATAGGTGGTATGCCTTGTTTTCTTCAAAACTCTAGAATCTAACACCTTCTCGGCTTGGGGAATGGGTGCAGTTGGTAAGCGCAGGTCTGAAAGTGCTTGAGAGACCTCTGAGACTCTATTATTTTATTTTGGAAGTGTGCCCTTATATTGCACCAAATCTACCACATTGAAAATGGGGGATAAAGCTATATCACCGAGTAGGTCTATCTTGTATGCATTATTGCCATATTTGGCCAAAACTTTGCAAGGACCTATCCTCCTCATTTGATGCTTACTAGGGACACCTTTTTGAAGCCTTGCCTTGTTCAAATGAACCATCACCATGTCACAAACAACAAATTGGATATCCTTTCTTTTCTCATCTACTCTTTCCTTGATCCTTTGGGTAGTGTCCAATAAGGTTGTCCTAACCTTGTCATGAACCTCCTGCATTGATTGAGCCATGTCTAAGGAATGTCCACTATGTTGTCCCATATTTCCCACATCTATGACCTCCAAAACACCTCTAGGATGAATGCCATACACAATCTCAAAAGGGTTGTTACTGGTGGACCTATTCACACTATCATTGTAGGAAAACTTAGCTTGATGGATGATCTGATCCCAAGCTTTCCCATACTCTTTGTCAGGCATCTAAGAAGGTTTCCAAGTGATCTATTGACCACCTCAGTTTGGCCATCCTTTTGGGGATGATAGGCTAAACTGAAAGACAAATTATTACCCAATCTCTACCACAAAGTCTTCCAAAAATGACCAATAAACTTTGCATCCCTATCTGACACAATGCTGATAGGAAAACCATGGATTCTAATAACCTCCTTGAAAAATAAGTGAGAAATGTGACTAGCATCATGAGTGACCTTATATGGAATAAAATGAGCCATCTTACTAAACCTATCTACCACAACATAGATGCTATCAAAACCTGATATGGTTTTAGGCAAACCAACAACAAAGTCCATACTTACACACTCCCATGGCTGGTTGGCTATAGGTAAAGGCTGATAAAGACCAACATTGGAAGATGTACCCTTAGCTCTTTGGAAAACCACACATTGTTCCACATATCTCCTGATATCTCTTTGCATTTTAGGCCAGTAGTAGAATCTTTGGACAATTTTCAAAGTCTTGTTCAAACCAAAATGTCCACTCAAACATCCATTATGCTTCTCTTGCATCAAGTTTTCTCTCATAGAACCTTTAGGCACACATAGCTGTCCTCCTTTGAACAAAAGGCCATATTGCAAGGTGTAATCTGCATATTCACTATGAAAATGGTTTCCAAACTCTTGGCAAACCTTGTAGGCAGCATCAAAGTCTTCATCTTCTTCATACAAATTCTTGAAACTATCCACTCCAATGCTTTTGAGTTGTACTTCTTGCACTGTTAGTATATATGATGACACTAATGACTATGCTATTTTAATTCTTGAACATTATATGCATTGCTTAGGTTAGAAGTAACATATTGAGCAATGAGAATGTATATCTAATTTTAATTCCATGTGATTGATTTCTCAATGCTTCATGATTAAATTGATACATGTATGATTTAATGAAATAAATAAGTATTTAATCAAATGCTACTTCGATGATGTAAAAGAAGAATGTATTAAGCTTGAGAACTATATAACTAATGTGATTTAATTAACCTCTAATTAAACACAACATGATATAATTCCACTTAACACATAAGAAATTGTATAACATGCTAGAACAAATGAAATGTAAATCCATTACAATTTACAAAAAAAGAATCCAAGACAAACAATAAAGTAATGAAACATGCTTGTCAGGAATGAAGTAACGTAGACCAAACAATATAACATCATTCTAACTTACATACTTTAATGAAGACATGCTAACATATTACCAAATTTTGAAGAAAGAAAAAGAAAGAGAAAGAGAACAGAAAGCAGATTAGAAAGAAAGAGAGGGAAAGAAAAATAGAACTAAGCGTAGTATCTATGAAGGTGCATAGCATTTATGGGTTCTTTGAGAGACATACCTTTCATATCTGCTATCATGTAAACACCTGAAGACCTCCACAAAAATGTATGGTCCAAGCCAATTAGGACTGAATTTTCCCTTTTCCTCAGGTAAGGCATTCACGTTGTGTTGATTCTCGTAAAGGACTAAATCCCCTACCGAGAAGGAACATTGACTAACCTTATCATTGTAGCTTCGTTACAAATTTTTATGATATGCTTGAACATGCTCAAGGGCATTTATACATCGTTCATTGAGCATCTCAACTTGTTGAAGTTTTTGCTCTCTATAAGAATCATCATCCACTATACCCCTAAGAGAGACTCACAAAGAAGGAATCTCTAACTCCAAAGGCATAATTTCATTAGCACCATAAACAATATTATAAGGAGTACAACGCATAGCAACACGTACAATCGTGCGATAAGCCCACAAAGCATAGGTTAATTGAGTATGCCAATACTTACCATGCTTGTTTACAGTCTTTCGAAGAATTTGTTCAATTATCCTATTAGAAGACTCAACTTGACCATTTGATTGGGGATAATAAGGTGTAGAAAATCTATCTTGAATATGATATTTCTCGAGAAACCTCTTCACATCCTTATTGTTGAATGATGTTCCATTATCTAAAACTAAGGCGAAAGGTATCCCAAATCAAGAAATAAGGTTTTCCAAAATGAATTGACAAATTATTTCAGTCGTAGTGGATCGAAGAGGAACAACTTCCACCCATTTCATAAAGTAATCAGTGCTAGTTATAATTAAAGTATGTCTTTGAGATGAAGGAGGAGATATTTTACCAACAAGATCCAAACCCCATGTAGAAAAGGGCCAAGACGCTACCTGTGATCGAAGCTCTTAGGTAGGGGCATGGATCAAATTGCTATATTGCTGACATTGATGACATCTTTTAACAAATGTAAAGGAATCCTTTTCCATGGTTTTCAAATAATATCCCATTCGAAGCAATCTCTAAACTAAGGACCTACCCCCAAAATGCCCCTAGCAAGCACCTGAATGTGCCTCTTCAAGAGCAATAGGAACTTCAGCCTTGTTTAAGCATCAAAGAAGAAGACCATTATAACCCCTCCTATAAAGGACATTAGAAAGGATAATGTGTCTAGCAGCCAATTTGCAAATCCTAGCCCTAGCATTCTTATTCGTAGAATCAGTAAAGGTACCATCACTCAAATATCTCACGATATGAGAGTACCATTCCTCAGAATCTATAATGCAACAATATGGCACATCACTGGGATTATCAGCAATAGCCAGGGTAGTGAGGTTATGAATAGTGAATTTAAGATCTACCACGAGATCCTCTAGAGAGACAAGAGAGGCAACACATACCATCGCGTTAGCATGTTGATTATCTTTTTGAGGAATAGGCTCCATGGTATAAGAATCAAATTTTTGCAACAAGAATAAAGATAGATCTTTATATTGTGATAATTTCTCTTGGTTAGATTGATAAACTCTTGTCACTTGTCTTATGATTAGTTGAGAATCTTCATAAATATGTAGATGTTTTACACTCAACGCCAAGGATGCTTTAATTCTAGCTATAAGAGCTTCATATTCAGCAATGTTGTTGGTACATAATAAATTGAGATGATAAGATAAAGGAATAGGATTATTTTTAGGAGAGATTAAGACCACCCCTGCCCTCGATCCTATATGACACTTAGAGCCATCAAAGTACAGCTCCCAAGTCTCATCAACCTCAATGGAAAGAATGTATTCATCAGGAAAAGACTCTAGATTAGGTAGGGAGAAGGGTGAAAGAGCATCAACTAAGTGATCACTCAACACTTGAACCTTTATTACCTTTTGTGAAACAAACTTAAGGTCAAACTGGGTCAACATCATAACCCACTTAGCTAAGAGTTCAGAAAGATTGGTTTTGGAGAAAATATGTTTAAGAGGATCAAATTTAATGATAACATGGATCTCAGCATTCAAGAGATAATGCCTCAACTTTTGAGTTGCAAAGATTAAAGCAAGGCATTATATTTCTATAGAAGAATGTCGGACTTTGTAATCGAGTAGGGTGTGGCTTATGTAATAAAAGGGGAATTCTATACCATCCTTATCATATTGTGCCAATAAGTTCACAAGAGCTTGAGGGGAAGCAGAAGTGTATAGAAGAAAAGGCTTAGTAGGATCAATAGGTTGAAGAATGGGAGGATTAGCCAAATAGGTCTTTAGGTCTTTGAATGCTTGATGACAATCCTCATTCCATTGGAAAGTGATATTCTTTTTAAACAATTGTGTGTAGGGAAAGGTACGATCTGCAAGTTGATAGATGAAACTACGAATAGCTTGGATCTTTCCTTGTAAAATTTTTAGTTGAGAAACATTCTTAGGAGGTGGCATGTTGAAAATAGAATCTATCTCCTTTGTGTCCACCTCAACGCCATGATGCGAAACTATGAATCTTAATAGTTTTCCACTATCCACACCAGAAACACATTTTCAGGGATTCAAACGCATGTTATACTTATGAATTCTCTCAAAGATTTGATGAAGGATCGTAACATGATCTGTACGAAGAACGAATTTGGCTAAGATGTCATCAACATAATATTCTAAAGTCTTATGCATATAATCATGGAAGATGAGAGTCATAGCATGTTGATAGGTCGCGCCTGCATTTTTCAATCCAAAAGGAACCACAATCTAACAAAACGTACCCCAAGGAGTGGTGAAAGCAGTTTTTAATTGATCTTGGGGATTGATCAAAATTTGATTATATCTTAAGAAACCATCCATAAAGGATAGTAAAGTATACCCTGCTACCGAATCCACTATCATATCAATATTTGAGAGAGGAAAGTCATCTTTTAAAGAGGCCTTGTTTAGATCTTAAAAATTCGTACACATCTTAATCTTGTTTTCAAATTTAGCTATTAGTTAAGATGAGAGAGGGGGGGGGTGAATCATAAAAACTCACCATACAATAAATTCACCAGATTCAACCTCGGTAGCCTTTACTAATATGCAACTATGACTGTAAATCATTCAATACTCATAAATAGATAAACTTAAAACATCATAACACATTTAACACTAGATTTAATGTGGAAACCCAAATAGGGAAAAACCACTATGGGATTTCGGACCCACTAAGAAATATACCCTTCTAGAGTATACTCGGTTAAAAGCCAATCTAGTTACAGATTACAAAAACACATTGCTAGATGTGACCCGGTTAAGGGATTTCCCTTAGACTTGTTAGAGTCTTGCACTTTGTTAGAAGTGACCTTGTCAAAGGATTTCAAACACTCATTTAGAATGTTACCTTGCTAGAGGGTTTACAAATAAGACTGTTAAGTCCACTCGGTTAAGAGATTTCCTATCACTTACAAAATAAATAACAGTAATAAAATATATCTGCAACTTCACATCTAAAATGCTAAAGCAGATTCTATGTGCTCAAAACAATCTTGTCATAAGACTTATCTTGCTTCTTTTTGGGCTTCTCAATCTATTCTTCAATCAGATCTTCAATCTTTTGTGCTCGGTGATCACTACTGTATTGTCACTATTCTTCTATTTTGCCCACATATATTGTTCATCAATAGTTTCTTATTTATGAACAATACCTAACCGCTTAATCTCCTTGATAACATTTCCCATGATCAATATTAGCCATCAGATCTTCAAATGTGACCAAGTTCATTGTATCCTTCAATCTGAAAACATTTTACCTTGCCTTGGAACTTGTGCTAGGTTATGACTGTTCAATCTGCGCTATAGATCTATCTCTTGTATTTTCAATGTCGTAGATCCTCAACAAACTTCTTGCATGACATACCAATCATCTGATCAACTCCAACTCATTGGTATTCTACATTTAATAATGTATTTATCCATCCAATGCATTCTGTTATTACTCGGTTGTTACTCAGTAAATACTGAACTTCACTCAGTAGATATTCTGCCTTCTTTAACCGATAGTGATAACCTTAGGGTTTACCGATTAGCATCTTGCTCGGTAACATAGAGCAATATCAAGCCTTAACTAATTCTATAGCTTGAAATCTTTTCTCCTTCTTGTTCAGTCTTTGAATACTCATATATAGGATATCAAAACAATCAAAACAACATAATCTCATCACTGTCTAACTCGGTAATAGTTTCCCATTGAATAACTTATTATTCCCCTTTTATTTTCAAATTCATTCTATGTCTCTTACCGACATCTTTATACTTATCAAAACATACTCATTAAGTTATGGCAAAATCATACTAAATCAGAAAATCAATTGCTTGAGATCAATGACAAAATAATATTATTAAGATATTAATCATCCTTTCTCAATTATATCAACAGTCTCCAACAACCTTCTCAATATCCTCATACCAACAAATTTACTGAGATGCTAACAATCTCCCCCTTTGGCATTGATGGCAAAACCAACTTTAATGGCAATACCAACTTGATTTATTTCAATTGATTTGGATTCGGATTGTTGTTTAAACTTCTCTAAATTTTCTGGAATTCTCCCCTAATCATTAGTCTTCTCCCAGCTTCTTCTATTAGCTTCTTCTGTTAGTTCCTTACAAAATTAGTCTTCTCCCCCTTTGACAACAATGCGAAAAAGAAAAACTAATTCATCATTTCTTCCTTTGTGAGGTAATTTCCGTGCAGTCTCATTCCCAGTCAGAGCATCTATGTCTTCAATCACTTTTTCTTGTACAACTTTAGGCAACCTCCTAAAGTGTGTAAAGCAACATCAACTCATAAATAGTTATCCTTTAGATTCATAGAATTGATGCTTTCACCGAACGCTGTCAGTGAGTACTAGATAGGGGTAGGACCCCAAACTAACTTCTGAGATACTCAAAAGTGTCCCTTGGCAAAGGCTTTGTGAAAATATCTGCTATTGTTCCTTTGAATTGATATATTCCAGCACAACTTTCTTCTCTTGAACTTCTTCTCTGAGATAATGATACTTTATATAGATATGCTTTGTCTTAGAGTGCATTACCAGATTCTTTGAAATGTTAATGGCACTAGTATTATCACAGAATATAGTTACTGGCTCGGTGACTTTCTCATTCATACCTTCCAATAGTTGTTTGATCCATGCTATATTGGTACAATTCAATGCTACAGCGACATATTCAGCTTCAAGTGTTGACTGTGAAATGCATCCTTGTTTCTTGCTAAGCCAACTTATTAGTCTATCTCCCAAAAAGAAAGCTCCACCGCTTGTTCTTTTCCTGTCATCAATGTTTCCGACCCAATCAGCATTAGTATAGACTTTTAAGTCAAAAACATTTCTCTTTTGATATACTAAGCCATAATCTTCAGTGCCTCTCAAGTATCTGAAAATTCTCTTGATTGTTGTCAAATGAGTTTCTTTGGGATCTTCAGAAAATCTTGCAACTATACCTACTGCATGTGCTATATCTGGCCTGCTGTGAACCACATATTGCAACTTTCCATTCATAGATCATTAAAGTGACTCATCAACAGATGTAGATTCATCACTCTTTGATAGTTTGCAATTGGTAGTCATAGGAGTACTTACAGGTTTAGAATCCTCCATTCCAAATTTCTTCAAGATTTCCTTTATATACTTGGATTGAGTAATGAAAATCTCATTTTTTATTTGTAGTATCTGTAAACCTATAAAATACTTTATTTCACCAATTAATGACATCTCAAATTCTTTGCACATTTCATTTCCAAAGTTATTGGATAAGGAGTCATTTCCACAAAAAATAATATCATCAACAAATATGGTTGAAAGCAGTATACCATTGTTTTCATCATTTTTCATATACATGTTGTTGTTTTCACTTGTCCTTATAAATCCAATCTTGATCAAATAAGAGTGTAGTCTTTCATACCATGCTCTAAGTGCTTGCTTTAAACCATATAATGTTTTGTTCAACTTACATACCTGATCTTTATTCCTGTCTTCAATAAATCCTTCATGTTGTTCAATATAAACTTCTTCTTCTAGTATACCATTCAAAAATGTAGATTTAACATCCATTTGATATACCTTGAATTTTTTGTAAGCAGCATATGCCAACAAAGTTCTCACTCCTTCAAGTCTTGCCACAGGTGCAAAAGTCTCACCATAATCAATTCCTTCTTCTTGAGCATATCCTTTGCAAACTAGTCTTTCTTTATTCTGAATGACCTCTCCTTTTTCATTTAGCTTGTTTCTGAAAATCCACTTTGTACTGATTACATTTTTCTCTTTTGGTCTTGGGACCAGTGTCCATTTTTTATTCTTCTTAATTTGTTCAATTTCTTCTATCATAGTATTTATTCAATCTTCATTACTAAATGCCTCTTTTACTATCCTTGGTTCAAATTCAAATATCAGACATGTGTTTTGTCTCAGTTTGTTCCGTGTCATCATGGATCATCCTTATCTCCTATAATTTGACTTGATGCATGATTTCTTCTAACATACTTGGCTAATATAGGCTCGGTATGCTCTGTTTGATCTTCTTCATCACTCGGTAACTGAGTATTTTCTACATTTTCTTCATCAACTTTCTCGATAGAATTTCTCGGTTGAACATAAACAAATTCTTCATAATTTTCTGGTTCTTTGGAATTTCCTTCATCATTTCTTTCTGCAAATTCATCAATTTTCACATTTGCACTTTCAACTATTTTGTTAAATGATTTGATCAGACATTTAAATGCTTTACTTCTAGAAGAATAGCCAATAAATGTTCCTTCCTCTCTTTTCTGATCAAACTTTCCATTTCTGTCATCTTTGTGAACATAACATCTACTTCCAAATATTTTAAAATAACTTACAGTAGGTTTCTTATCATACTAGATTTCATATGGTGTCTTCAAAGTTCCTTTCTTCAGTTGTACTCGGTTCAGGGTGTAAACTGCAGTGTTGATTGCTTCTCTCCAAAATGTTTGAGATACCCTCTTTTCTATCATCAGGGTTCTGGCACAATCTACAATTGATCTGTTTCTTCTTTCAGCTATCCCATTTTGCTGAGGTGTTCTCGGTGCAAACACTTGTCTCTTTATACCATGATCATTGCAAAATAGGTTAAATTCATCACAAATGAATTCTCCTCCTCTATCAGATCTTAGACATTTCAACTATCTTCCTGTTTCTTTTTCACCTCTAGCCTTATACCATTTGAACATTTGAAAGGCTTCTGATTTATCTTTTAAAAACATAACTGACATCATTCTTGAGTAATCATCCACAAATAATATGAAGTATTATCTCCATAATAACTTTGAACTTTCATAGGACCACAAAGATCAGTGTGCACTAGATCTAAAATTCCTTTAGAAGTGTAGGACTTACTTGTAAAGCTTGACTTTGTCATCTTACCCATCTAGCATCCTTGACATATTGCATTCTCAGGTTTTTCCAGGCTCGGTAGACCTATTACTCGATGCTTCTTACTTATTTTGATCAGGTTATCAAAATTTACATGACAAAACCTTTTATGCCATAACCAGGTATCTTCTAGTTTAGCATACAGACAATTGTTTTGAGTTGATTCAAGATGAAATGTATTACCTTTTGTTTGTGTCCCGGTAGCAGCCAACTTTCCATGTTTGTCATGAACTTTGACACTGCCCTTCTAGAATTCTATTCGGTATCCTGTATTGTTTAGTTGTGCTACACTCAACAAACTGTATTTAAAACCTTCAACCCAGTATACATCATCACATTTACCATTGTCAAGAAGTGTTATAGATCCTTTACCTTTCACAAGACATGGTGCATCGTTACCAAATCTTACATATCCTCCATCATAGTCTTCTAATTTAACAAACTTGTGTTTATCACCTGTCATGTAATGTGAGCATCCACTATCTATGATCCAAGAATCATTTTTATTTATGTGAGATATTAGGGATTTTTCTTCATACCTTTCTTCATCTGATCCATCTTTGATAGCCACATAAACAACTTCCTCTATATCAGTCCCATCAGATTTATCATCATTGGATTCCTCATCAACTACTAGGCATGTCTTTCTATCTTTCCTTCTGAAGTCTCGGTGTCCTCTGTATTGGTTGTCTTTTTGTCTGTCATCTCGGTATTCTCTCTTTTCACTTGATTCTTTGTCAGGATAGTTAGAAGCCATATGTCCTATTCTATCACAGTTAAAGCATTTTAAAGGTAACTTTCCTTTATACTTACCTTTGCCCCTCAGTAACCTTCTAGCTAATAATGCTTCAAACTCTTCTTGCTTTTTGATTTCTTCATATAGTTTGTGTACCTCTTCCATGTTTTTGCGAAATCTTTCACTTGCTCCACTATGATTTCCTTCAGTATACTTATACATTCTATCATTGTAATCATCAGATTCACCAATATGAAAAGAATTGAATGCAGATTCAACTTTATTTACCGAGGGCCCACTGTTATCAAAATTACTTAACTCAAATGCATGTAGCTTACCGATAGTAGCATCCAAAGAGACTGGCATGTTTGGCATAGACCTTAATTCATTGATTGCAGAGACTTGAATGCCATAAGCAGGTAGAAGTGTTCTAAGCAACTTACTTGTTACATCCTTTTCTTCAATAGTTCCTCCTACTCCTTTGATTTGATTGACAGTTTCCTTTAACCTTGTACTGTATTGGGTTATGTTCTCACCTTCATTCATTCTCATGGATTCAAGTTGACCTCTTAGACTGTCTACTTTTTCTCTCTGAACATGTTCATCACCACCATACACATATATAAGCTTGGTCCACATCGCTTTGGCATCATTGCAGCCTTCTAGATCATTAAATTCTGAGTCGGTTAATGCAGATGTTATTTCAATCATAGCTTGAATATGTTCTTTCTTTGCCTTTATCTCTTCCATTGTCATTAGGTTGGTGCTAGGTGCTATGTAATCATTCTCTAGATAATATATTACATATTCTCTAATTCTTGATAAGTGCAGCTTCATCCTTTTCTACCATGTGGAGAAACTTGACTTGTTTAGCTTTGGTGCATCCCTTTTATACATCTTTGGATCTTGCCTCAAGTACCTTTAAAATTTTCTTCCGGAGTCCAAAGCTCTGATACCAATTGTTAGTTAAGATGAGAGGGAGGGGGTGAATCATAAAAACTCACAATACAATATATTCACCAAATTCAACCTCGGTAGCCTTTACTGATATGCAACTATGACTGTAAATCATTCAATACTCATAAACAGATACACTTAAAACATCATAACACATTTAACACCAGATTTAACGTGAAAACTGAAATAGGGAGAAACCACTGTGGGATTTCGGACCCACTAAGAAATATACCCTTCTAGAGTATGCTCGGTTAAAAGCCAAAACAATTACAGATTACAAAAACACATTGCTAGATGTGACCCGGTTAAGGGATTTCCCTTAGACTTGTTAGAGTCTTGCACTTTGTTAGAAGTGACCTTGTCAAAGGATTTCAAACACTCATTTAGAATGTTACCTTGCTAGAGGGTTTACAAATAAGACTGTTAAGTCCACTCGGATAAAAGATTTCCTGTCACTTACAAAATAAATAAGAGTAATAAAATATATCTGCAACTTCACATCTGAAATGCTAAAGTAGATTCTATGTGTTGAAAAAAATCTTGTCATAAGAGTTATCTTGCTTCTTCTTGGGCTTCTCAATTTGTTCTTCAATCAGATCATCAATCTTTTGTGCTCGGTGATCACTACTGTAGTGTCACTATTCTTCTATTTTGCCTACATATATTGTTCATCAACAGTTTCTTATTTATGAACAATACCTAACCTCTTAATCTCCTTGATGACATTTTCCATGATCAATCTTAGCCATCAGATCTTCAAATGTGACCAGGTTCATTGTATCCTTCGATCTAAAAATGTTTTACCTCACCTTGGAACTTGTGCTAGGTTATGACTATTCAATCTGCGCTATAGATCTATCTCTTGTATTTTTGATGTCGTAGATCCTCAACAAACTTCTTGCACGACATACCAATCATCTGATCAACTCCAGCTCATTTGTATTCTACATTTAATAATTATATTTATCCATCCAATGCATTTTGTTATTACTCGGTTGTTACTAAGTAAATACTGAACTTCACTCGGTAGATATTCTGCCTTCTTTAACCGATAGTGATAACCTTAGGGTTTACTGACTAGCATCTTGCTCAGTAACATAGAACAGTATCAAGCCTTAACTAATTCTATAGCTTGAAATCTTTTCTCCTTCTTTTTCAGTCTTTGAATACTCATATATAAGATATCAAAACAACCAAAACAACATAATCTCATCACTGTCTAACTCGGTAATAGTTGCCCATTGAATAACTTATTATTCCCCTTGTATTTTCACATTTATTCTGTCTCTTACCGACATCTTTATACTTATCAAAACATACTCATTAAGATATGGCAACATCATACTGAATCAGAAAATCAATTGCTTGACATCAATGAGAAAATAATATTATTAAGTTAGTAATCATCCTTTCTCAATTATATCAACAATCTCCAACAACCTTCTTAATATCCTCATACCAACAAACTTACTGAGATGCTAACAATCTCCCTTTGTGAAAATGCTAACATTAGCCACAACCACAATGTTTGAAATCCATGGGGAATAATCGATAGGACGAATGAATCCAACATCCAATGATTTTTCAATCTCAGCTTTAACAAGTAATGCCACTTTAGGGTGAATCTTACGAATCTTTTTCTTCACAAGTTTATCATCAGGAATTAGGACAATGTTATGAGTGACAATCATAGGATCCACACTAGGCATGTAAGAATATATCCAAGCAAAGATCTTAGGGAATTCATGTAACAACTCAGCATACTATTTTTTCTCTTCTTCGTCAAGACATTTCCCTATCTTGAAGATCTTATCTTCAACACAAGGATCCATCTTGATATTTGTTGAGGAGCGTCTTTTAATTGAGGAAATTATTTAACTATCTCATCGTTATTTCTTTCTTTCCCAAAGTAAGCTTCCACACTTTGACAATAGGGAAAACTATGATTATGGTGATAATGAGGAAATTTGTCATAAGCTCCCAAGAATTCAGCTAAGGAATCATCGGTAGAAAAAACATCCAAAGCAAAGACACAAGAAGGGTCACAATCAATATATTTTGGATATTTAGTGAAAGTGAAGGAGAAATGACATTAACACTAATATATGATCTCTTAGAGGCTTTAATATGCTTGAAAGGATCATAACCAATACCAAATGTCATATCATGAAAATTGTTTTCCATGGGAACTTTAATCCCTTGTTCTTGAGCACCTCATCCATTTCTGTTATATCCACACCTAGCCAGGCTGTGAAAACTAGGACCATAAAGGTTAGTCATTTCCAAAGAAGAAGGAGGATTTTCAAAAAGTGAAGGGTCAAAATCATCTACACCATAAATTAAGGGAGATGAAATCTGAGAAGTCGCCACAAAGTTATTACTCAATGGCCCAGACAAAGTAGATTGTTTTTTAGGTTCTTCTTCTTTCTTCTTTTTGACCTTAGGTTCTCTAGGGGGAATCTTGTATTCCCCTACAAAATTAGGATTAAAATCAAGGGATCCCCAATCATCTTCTGCAAAAATCCTTTCAGGAGAGAAAGTGCTCTCAATCGCAGAATCAGGCTGAGAATACTCTTCATCAAGAACCTTAGGTCCACTTGAGGGAATATTGGGGATCAGTCTAGATATAGGAGACACATTTGATGAACTGGTCACACTAATTAGAGTAGAAGCTTTAGAGGAATTATCTAAGATAGTTGGGGAAGAATTGATTGAATAGGATTTAAAACTTGATGTTTCTAAATAAGCCTAAAATCTTGTGTCTCCTAACAAGCTGTATGTTGTGTTGTCATAAATGAACTTGATTTTCCTATGCAATGTAGAGGGAACAACTTGCATGGTATGAATCAAAGGTATCCCTAGCAAAAAGTTGTATGTCAACTCTCCAGACATAACATGGATAGGAGTAGGTAAAGTAACAGGACCTACTTTAACAGGCAAGGTGATTATACCTAGTGAAGATTTAGCAATATTATCAAAGCCACAGATAGTGAGAGAATCGGGCTTAGTAAGAGATGTATCAACATTGATCTTATGCTACAAAAATTAAGGCCAAAACCATTTTCCACTAATGTTCTCCTTATCACACTATCATTTATGATAACCACAATCATTAAGGGAGCATATTGTTATTGAATTTCACTAGAGGGCAGCTCATATTGGGTAAACACAATCTAAGCCTTACGTGCCATAATAGAGTGAATCAAGGAATCCATATTATTTGATGTCACTACAGGTGGGAAATTCAATTTTTTCAAGAAATCTTGTAGCATTCCATGATGAGTCAAGGAAGTTTGAAGCAAATCCCAAAGGGATATCTTGGCAGGAGTAGCTTTAAGTTGTTTGACAAGATCATATTCCTTACCAAGGGTTTGTGAAATATGAGGTACTTGAGGAAGAATGAGTTGAGGATTAGGTAAAGGAGTCATAATAACTGGAGGAGGGTTAGGTTGCCTATTTTTTCTTGTGTTATAGGTATGGGAAACCACATTATAACTCTCCTTGGTTAGTGTCTAGCATATCTACAAGGACTCTTAGTGGGATTCCTTCCTTGAACCATAATGATAGGTTTATTTGGAGTGCTAAAGGAATCATGACTATGTCCACCTTGAACCATAAAAAGAGGTTGATTAGGAAGAGGTGAAGTCAGAGAAGGACAAACACCTTGGACCAAAAAAAGAGGTTTTCTATGTTAATTCACATTTATTAAATTGATTAACCTTTTAGATCATTATTCTTGTTTGAAATTTTAGGCAAAGACATAAAGTCATCAAGGGCATCATCCAATAAATAATGGTCATAATGATTGGATTATCTTTGGACTCAAAAGGAGACATAAAATCATAGAGGGAATCATGGGAATCAACTATGTTTCTAGATCTAGTGGAGGGGCTGATAGGAATGTACCCATGAGAGGGATCATTCGACTTATCTTTCTCATCACCAGGAAATGGCATAGTAACAAGGTTGATAATTTTTTGGCAAAATGAGGGTTTAGAAGGCTTAGGGTTCAAAAACTCATCTAGATCTTCATCTAATTCATCCTTACTAAACTCATAACCAACAAAATTGCATACATCATAAAAAGAGTGAACTTATTGCAAATAGAAATTTGATATTTTGAAATGAAAATTGCATGAAACTTAAACACACAATGCAAGGAAAATAAAAGAAACCTATCTCTCTTTTTTTTCTCTTTTTTTTTTTGGTTTTGAAAGAAAATGAAATAAACTAGATCTAGATATCTAACAATGCAATGCAATGCAAATGAAATTGTATTCACATTGGGTTCACCAAAAATGTGTAGGGCAAAAAGTGAGACTAAGTATGGAAGCCCTAATCCCACTCTCATACACACTCATGGAATACAAAAGAGCCTAGGGAGATAATGCATCTCGGCTACTTCTTATGACAAAGAGAGAGACATGGATTACCTCTTAGGTTTTATATTCCTTTGATATAAATGAGAGAGAGGAATGATGCAAAATGTAATCTAACATAGAAAGAAAGTAAGAAAACAAACTCTAATCTAAGAATGCAGATCAAAGAACAACTGATACACTGCTGCAAAATATAGATCAGAAGGAAAAATCATAGGTGTGTTGGCATATGCACACTCCAATGAGACATTGTATGTGATTGAAGGTTTTTTCATTGATGGCAACCTTGCAATCCTATGGCACCGGCAAAGGCATTATACCAGCATCAGCAGATCACACTCTACACTGGCACTCAGGACACCGGCACCGGCACAAAGAAAAGAAGTATACCGGCACAGAGGCCGACATGATTTTGTTATATTATATTTTGTTTATTATTGTAAAAACTTTGTAAGCCGACTTGGCAAATTGTAAAATGACTCTTATATGTAAAAGAGATCATTGTAGACATTTGGTAATGAGTAAGGAAGAGTTAAGGAAAAATATTAGGTAGACCTATTATGCGAAATATAGGCTAAGGCTTTATGTAAGAAGCAGAGCAACAACCGGTACTGGATCAGGCATTATAAAGCAGTACAAGATATTGGATTTGTATAATCCTCATTGTAAGTCAGTGAGACTTCCCATTAAGTAGTGAGCTCTAGGCGGTTGGCCTTCCTACATGTGCAAGCCCCTATTGTAAGTAATATTCTCTTATTGGCCAGTGAGTGAATATTGCGGGTCACAAATCCCACCGAGGTTTTTCCCACACTGGGTTTCCTCATTAAAACTTTGTGTTATGGTGTGCTTTTCATGTGGATGTTCCTAATTCTGTTTATTACATTATTTCTTGCATACCGGTACACTGTTATAATATGTTCTACATATTTTAATTCAAGAAATTCTAATCACCGATTAGATACTAATTCACCCACCCCCCCCTCTCAGTATCTGTGGGATTCCTAACAATTGGTATCAAAGCCTAGTCCTCTATTTTCAGAAGCCTAATAGCTTGAGGAAGATCTTGACACCAATAAAGATGGAAAATGTGATGAAGCAGATTGAAGGAGCTCTTTCAGACTATGATGCAGAAAAATTGAAAAATATCAAACTAGAAGATGATTTAAGGGTAGCTCAAGATATCATTCAGGCACTTCAAGAAAATTTTACTGTTGCAATAAATAAGAGAAGAGAACTTTGTGAAAAATTGCAAAATGAAAATGATGAAAAGGAATCACTTAATGATATGATAAGCAAGTTGAAACAAGAGAACATGACAACAAAGAATGAGATGCAGGATATGACTATGAGATTTTGCAAAGAGATTAAGGATAGGAAGAAGAATGAAGAAGAATTGACCAGAAGACTAAGTGATGCAGCAAATGACAACACAAGACTTAGCTATGAAAATGACATGTTGAAGACAGATCTGATGCATACTCAGAATGACTCAAATGAACTGATGAGACAAAAAGAAGTCTTAGAAAGAGAACTAGAAACTGCAAATCAACATAAAGAAAAATTCAAGAAAAGCTCAGAGGAACTTGGCACCTTGCTAAAGAATCAAAAACCTAAAGGTGACACTTTTGGAATTGGCTTTGAAGCTGGTGAAAGCTCTGGTACTGCAAATACTTAGGATCATAGAAAACCAGTAAGACAACCTAATGCTTATAAATTCAATGGAAAATGCTTTAACTATAATAAGTATGGTCATAGAGAAAATGAATGTAGATCTAGAAATTATCAGAATATCAACACACCCACCGGTCAATGTTCTAAATGCAACAAAGTTGGTCACAACTCTAAAAATTGTAGAATGAATGTGAGATGTTATGTTTGTGGAAGATTTGGACATTTATCTAATCAATGCAGAACACAAACCGGCATAGGTTATGTGAAAGCTATTCAGAAGAATAATGTAACTTGTTATGCATGTAACAAGATTGGGCATATTGCAAAATTCTGTAGAAGTAAAGGATCACTGATAGGCAACAAAAGTTCTAGCTTGAAAGGTAAAGAAAAATTTGAAGAGGTTAAGCAAGAATTCTCAAAACAATGGATTAGAAAAGCTTATCTAAATATTGGCAATACTCCTCCACTGGTAGAACAAATCAATGCTTCACTGGCAGGATAGAGTGATGCTTCACCGGTAGGACAGAGCAGTGCTCCACCGGCAGGAAGTTCTTCATCTAATTGAAGAAAGTTTCCTTGAGGGTTTGGAAATCTAATGGCACATGTGCTATTATTCCCTCGGTTAGAGATAAGAAGTTGGAAATTACTTTTTACCGACAAACAAAGTTAAGTGAATACTTAACCAGCATGCATTTAATGTGGTAGATGACAAAAAGACACTATAAAATTGAGGTTTTCGCTCCATTCCATTTCACCGAGATTTCAAACCTACGAAGAGCACGAAGAATCCGAGCTAAGGCATTTCAAGCAAGAGGCAAGAACACTCCAAGCATTCATCGATCCTAAAGGCAGGAAAAGGTATTTTATCATGGCATCCTCCTCTGCAATTGAATATATAGCAAACCCTACTATTGTCAAAGTGATAAATAGACCTAGGCCCGTATTTCAATTAGTTCCCAAGGTAGCAAAGAAAGATGATACCTTGGGTGCTTTTTCTCAAATTCCCAAGGGAGTTGTCTATGCTGAAGACCCTAGAATGTACATCCACTGCGACATTGAGGAACTAAGAGATGAAGAGATTAAAAACATGTTTAAAACTGTGATATGTGATAAAACCGGCAATGTAAAAGATGAACACAAGATCATTGAAACCCTAGGATTTACAGAGATCCTTAGCATTCTTGAATTCCCCAAGGATGTGATTAGGATAGTCTTAATCAGGGTACATGGTGAATTTTTCTAGTTAGATGCAGTCCACAAAATCACTAAGGAAGCTGTGAAAGCTGTCACAGGGTTACCGATCACCGGTAAAAGGCCAGATAAAACCAAAAAGGTATCCAATGACGTAGTTACAAACCTAACTGGTGTAACATTCGACAAAAGGTCCCTAAGAGTTAATGATGTAACAGACATTAATGTGAGATTTATCAGCATGATATTAGGGTATAAAGCTACTCATGCAAATAGACTCAATTCAGTTTCAAGTTTATGCATTAAGAATGCTTATGATATGGTCACAGATAATGCAAAGATTGATATATGTGAGTGGTTAAAGGATGAATTAATTGAAAACCTTGGAAAGATTAAGAAGGACAAGAAAGGAACTTTCAGGTTTGGAAATTTGTTAGTATGTCTGATGCTACATATAACCAAACAGGTTCCCGGTATAGGCTACAAAGAACTTGGATATGATATACCGGTAGGCAAATAGTTAATAGAACTATTCAATAACATGGGAGAAGACAGGGAAAACAATATTCATGACTTTTTTCAAGCATTAAAGGCCAAAATGAAGAAAAGAATCAGGTTATCACAAAAGATTGTCGACAAATACAAAGATGAAATATGCTTTGTAATCAAGAAGGATAAAATCTGGATGGAAGCAGTCATCCCTAGGACAGTTTGGATAACCGAGATGGGCTATGAAACAAATGATCATATAATTGAAACATATGCTAAAGCACTTCTAGAAGCCCCCAGAGAACCTAAGGAAGAAATATTTGGTAGTGCAGAAACTATTGAAAGACAAATACAATCAAAGAAAAGAGTGAAAAAGGTTGAGGTAGTTGTAAGGAAAGGTTCCAGACAAGCAAAGGCCATCAAAGAAGATGTGTTGAAGACAACCGGTATAACAGAGGATGAGTTAGCAGCTTCACAACCTGAAACTCACCTATCACTGGTAGGTACTTCTTCAGGGAGTGACATGCCTGCAACTTTCAAAAGAGTTGTAAGGATAAGAGATCCCTCACTGGCAACTACACCCTCACCTAGGAGGACAAGACAAAAACAACAAGCAGTGAGATCTCCTGTAAGAAAGGCTACACCAAAGAAGAAGAAACTGACAGCCAAAAAGAAGAAGAAGACAAACAAAGACTTGGCCCCTCTTGATATACTATTGAATGAAATTACAGAGGAAGGTAAATTGAAAAATATATGACACTTTAACAGTTGATGAAAGAGAACAAGTTGAAAATAGTGTTATATTGCATATGGACATGTATAAGAAGTTTTTGATGGAAGTAGTCAATGAAATTCCAGATGAACTATAAGAGATTGGAAGCAAGAAGACAAACAGTAATAGAACTGGACAAGAAAATAAAGATTGAAAAGCTACTTGCTGTATATCCGGTAAACTCACCCAAAGAAATTGATGATCTAATTGCTCAAGCAGACCGATCAGTATTTTCTACTGCACACCGGCACATTGCTTTAATGGTTGGAAGAGTTAATGAGGTGATTGAGGAAACAGAAAATGGATGGGATATATTCCTAGTCGAAAAAGAAAAACAAGAAGAATATAGGAACCCCAAACCCATAAAAGTTTATCAGAAAGATAGAGACAAGGGTAAAGGTAAAGTTGGTGGACCACCTAGTATCAAGGTTAGAGACAACTTACCCCCACCTCCTTTGATTACTCCACTGGTAAAAAAAATAGCTATAGAAGATCAACCGGCAGCTAAGAGTATGGATGTAGAGTATGGTAATCCTAATCCTGAAGTCTTATATACTGTGGATGTTGATATGCAAAAGATCAACATAGTGGTAGACAAAGATACAGCTGATAAGATTGACATGGCTAGTGAGCCTCCGGTAGCTGAGCAAACTGAAAACACATAGGAGAAACTGGTAGAAGACAAAGAGAAAAAGGTAGAGACTCGGACTGAGACAATGCAACAAATAGAGCAAAAGGCTCTGGAACAGGAACAACAGGAACAGGAACATGAACATAAGGAAACAGTGCCACCGGCAACTAGAAAATTAGAAAAACCATTGCTTAAAGAAATGCAGACACAAACAGACCTACCAGAGGTCAATACAAGCTTGGTTACTTCCACTGATGGTACTTAGAATGTTGGTTCACCATCAGGCTACAAATCAGCTAATGTGACTGAGGTACTATTAGATTCAATAAAAAAGATAACAGACTGCAGCTCACAAGCTTATAAGGCAAATGATGATACCATGCCAATTTTGAAGGTAATTGCTCCTAACTGTAATATAGACAATAAAGATTCTTTAGGACAACTTGATACATTGTGTAAATATATCATAGAAAACATTGAGAAAATAAAGGAAGAGTCATTGAAGGATAAATTAGAAATTGAAAAGCAAAAATTCTTTGATGAGCAAATAAAGAAGTGTGTCAGAAATTTTGACACACTTCTACCGGAATTATGTAATTTATTGAAAGAGTACAAAACTCTGTACAAAGACACCTGTAAGACAAACTTTTTGACTGTAGATATAGACAAAAAGATGAGCAAGGCACAGGATGAGATCAATAAACTTGCAGATAATTTTGCTAACTCACCTGATACACTATCAGTTTTTGAGAAGAAGATAACAAATTTTGAAGAAGATTTACTTAAATTGGAAAGAGAGAGAGAAAGAATAGTGAATAAGGAAAAACATTTGAGATTAAAACTAAGTCCAAGATTGGACTATCTAGCATCACTACGGAAAGAAGTATCTGAGGCACTAATACAAGGACAGAAAACACCAACAGAGCATTTGCAGCATCTCACCGGTACAGTGAAGAGAACAGAGACAACAATAAAGGATAGCAAGAAGTTTATGGATAGTATAAACTTAATTTTGGGAGATCTTTTTCAAATTGTAGCCACCTAGTTACAAGGTTGAAACTACAAACTCTACTAACATCTTGACAACCTTTGTCATTGATGCCAAAGGGGGAGTAGTGGGATGAGAAAATTCAATATCACAGGAATCATATGCTCAGGGGGAGCACACACATTTTTGGTAACATTTTTTGGACTTCACATTTTTGGATACATTTTTTAAATTTCTCATGAGTGTTGCCATCAATGCCAAAGGGGGAGATTGTTGGCATATGCACACTCCAATGAGACATTGTATGTGATTGAAGGTTTTGTCATTGATGGCAACCTTACAATCCTATGGCATTGGCAAAGGCATTATACCAGCATCAGTAGATCACACTCTACACCGACACTCAGGACACCGGCACCGGCACAAAGAAAAGAAGTATACTGACACAGAGGCCGACATGATTTTGTTATATTATATTTTGTTTATTATTGTAAAAACTTTGTAAGCCGACTTGGCAAATTGTAAAATGACTCTTATATATAAAAGAGATCACTGTAGACATTTGGTAATGAGTAAGGAAGAGTTAAGGAAAAATATTAGGCAGACCTATTGTGTGAAATATAGGCTAAGGGTTTATGTAAGAAGCAGAGCAGCAACCGGTATTGGATCAAGCATTATAGATGTTATTGTAAAGAAATACAAGATATTGGATTTGTATAATCCTCATTGTAAGTCAGTGAGACATCCCATTGAGCAGTGAGCTCTAGGCAGTTGGCCTTCCTACATGTGCAGGCCCCTATTGTAAGTAATATTCTCTTATTGGCCAGTGAGTGAATATTGTGGGTTACAAATCCCACTGAGGTTTTTCCCACACCGGGTTTCCTCATTAAAACCTTGTGTTATGGTGTGCTTTTCATGTGGATGTTCTTAATTCTATTTATTACATTGTGTCTTGCATATCGGTACACTGTTATAATACGTTTTGCATGTTTTAATTCAAGAAATTATAATCAATGGTTAGATACTGATTCACCCCCCCCTCTTAGTATCTGTGGGATTCCTAACAAGGTGTACCTATGTCTGAAATCTGAGCAGAAATGTTTAGGATCAGGGTGTCACGCCACTGTCCTGATTCTGCAATTCTGGAGATAAAACTGACAGGAAGGATTCTGGAGTCTGCAAAGTGTTTCTTTGCCAAGTCTTGCTAATAGAGGGCAGGACCATGGCATGATGCCACTATTCTAGGAAGGACCAGGGCACCACACCACTATCCTTGGGGTTTCTACCAAGATCTGCAACCTAGAGTTGTCCCTGTGTTCTCTTTCAACCCCAAAACTTCTAGCGACGCTTAGATTTGAACATGTACTTGAAGTTGAAAAAGAGGGTTTGGGGTGGCTATATAGGGTTTTTTCTTAGTCAAACCCTCATGTTGGTGATTTCCACCTCCATGAATAGCCAATAATGTACTGAAAATGTGTGTGTGCAAGAACCTAAGAATGAAAGTAAACAACCTAGAGCAACCCTAAAGAGTAAACCCTAATTGCTTATAATTGACAAAGTAAATGCTCTAAATCCACAATGCAAAGTGATCTAAAGTATGAATGTGAATCAAAATGAAGCTTATGCAAAGATATGAAAACAAAATGAAGCCATACCCAACCCCAAGGGAGAGGTACAAGCTAATCATTAATCGGTGATCTCCTATTGTTCTTCTACATATCCAAAAGCCCCCAATTGATAAAATGATGCTTGATGAATTTTGAAATGTTGTTGAAGGCTTCAAAGATCTACTCTTTCTCTGCAAAGAAGTCTCTAATGCTCCAAAAACCTTCTCTTAGATTCCTAGAAGAAGACCCCTTAAATGAAGAAAGAGAGCTCTTAAGTATGAAACCCTAGATCTTAATTTCATGTTTAGGCTGACCTAGGATTTGAATTTCCCATTGATATTTTGGGGTTAAGCATTATTATATCATAGGATTGTACTCCCGAAATTTTTGGGAAAAGCCACGGACCATGTGCTTTCCCACCACGGTCAACCATCTTTTCACCAATTTTGGGGGGCCATTAGATATGATGATATTATGGTGCATCCCAAAGTTACAGTTGATTTTGAGATGTTTTGATATGCAAAATTGGGCCTAAATGGTCAAAATAAGACATAATTAGGGTTTATGATTAAATGATTCATTGGAGGAATAAGATGAAAAAGGGGCACACTTAGGGTAAAGAGCCCAACTTTATGATATGTAAAGTGATAAGACATGACCTTAGATCTAATTAAATTATTTAATTAAATGCTTAAAGGGGAATTATAAATGCAAGATGCAAGACACACTAAGGCGGGTGCTAACCTAAGTGTGAAATTGTACCACCCTAGTAAGGGTGTACAATTTATGACACTACAGGAATATATGGTAATGTGTGAAGGCCGACATTATCATTAGTATTATATATGAAATGCATTGGGATTCGACAACCGACAGGATTATATTCTTCATTGAAGCTGACATGATGGAAAGATAGAAGGATATTTAAAGAGATCCTATCAGCGATGGATTCAATAGGTTTTGGAATGTGATTTTGGTTGCAAATCTTTTAGAGATCAATGATATGATTTTTAGTCAGTGATTGGAAGTGCTTGTGTGCAGTTTCACATGCACAGGGTAAACCGGGAGCAGAACAAAGCATCATAAAAACTGGTACATAGTGAGGGTTAACAAAGATTAAATTAGAACTTATCCAGCATGGTTAGATGCATATGATGAGTTCATTATTGTTTGTAATCATCTTGTAATATTGTGTAAGTCAGTGAGACTTCTATTTGAGCAGTGAGCTCTAGGCAGATGGCCTGATTGCATGTACAATCCCCTCAATGTAATATTTGTATACCTTGATCAAGTATATATATATTGTGGGTATCAGCCCCACTGTATTTTTTCCCTTTGCAGGGTTTTCCACATATAAATATTGGTGTTATGGTGTTTCTTCTTTATGTGTTATTTGGTTTATGCACTTTAACTTTATTTACTCTTAACCAGTTCAGAAGGAATAAGTTAAAATCTAACATTACTGGTAGAACACTGAATCACCCCCCCCCCCCCCTCTTAGTGTTCTTGGATTCCAACAATCCTTTCCTTCAAGGTTTTGATGCATTCAATAAGGTGTTCTCAAAGGATGAGTTTGATATGTTGGATGATCTCCTTGATGATTTCTTGGAGATGTAGATCCTTCTACTCGCAAGTATACTAAACACAATCCACATGTAGACACTTCTTCCTTAGAGGATAAAATTTTTGTGAATGTTATCATTGTTTTTATTTCTCTTAAAAGGCCCAAGAGATCAGTCATTTACATGACTACAGTTAGTCCTTCTCTGAAGAAAGTTAAGTCTATTTCTGGTAAACATTTTGAAAGTAATTCTCTTGACTTACTCACAAGATTTATTTAATCTAAAAACACTTCTCATAATGTTGTTGCTCATATGTATAATACAAGATAGAATAAGTAAAACATTTATCAATCAAACACTTCTTTACCACCTTCTAAATCAAACATTCCTCGGGCTCCTAAAACTATAGCAAAGCCACCTAGTGACTACGTTCTTATCAAGAAAAAAATGTGTTACTCTAGCTAAGATCTCATTATGGGATTTTCTTCAAACTGGTCTTGTTTATTAGGGTATGCTTCAAGAATCTCTTCAAGAGATTTTGTTTCCTTCTTCTACTAGGCTCCCGAATGTGAATGCATTGATGGATAATATTCATGTGGATACATTAAATATCATGTTCTATCCACATGAAATCCCACCTCTAGAAATAAGAAATCCGATGGATTTGTTAATGATAATCATTTATGTTAATGTTGTTGGTATTAGGTAGAGTATCATTGATACTAGTTCAAGACTCAATATTTTTAGTCTAGACTTATTACCTAAGATCAAGGTGGATTAAAAATCTCTTGCTAAATCTTCTTTATTCATTCATGGTTTTGATTACATTGGTAAAATGCTTTGGGAACCATTATAATGCCTTTAAAGATTGGACCAATTACTATTCCAATCCTAGTGTATGTTATGCTAGGGCCTTTATTTTATAATATTCTTTTGGGTAGATCTTGGGAAATGATTTAGGGGTAGTTTGATCTACCCTCCATGGTTCAGTTAATTTTTTTGCTAACAATCAAGTAGTAATGATCAAGGATGAACCTGATGCTATGCATTTATGTCAAATGGAAGCAGTCAGCTAGGCTTTGATTACACCTACCTTTCAGAACTATATTCCATCATTATCTTCTAATATGTCAACATTTGATTTTGTTGCCTCTGCTAAAAAGGAAAACTGGGAAAAATTTGTCCATAAAGAAGAATCTCCTAAGAAGTAAGATCCTCCTAAAGAGGACCCTCCCGAGGTAGATCCTCCTAGAGTGGAAAGTCCTAAGTCTACCCCTGCTCAAGTTTCTTCTACTTCATCTCCTACTAAATCATCTTCTAATTCATCTCCTTCTAAAGATAATGCATGTATATGTGATGTCTTTGGAACCTTAGATTTCACTAAATCTCACATTGGTGAATATAAGGTAAATCCAGTCCACTTGAACATTCCAAAAATATCATACACTATGGCTAAAAAGGATGACTATGTGTCTATAAAGCCTAGTGATACTTATAATTTTAATCATCTCATCTACACTAATCCCCAAACCTCTAGAGACTTAAATTGTATCCATGGGTTGAGGTATGATCTAGTTTCCAAATATGGCTTTGGGGGTAGGCGTTGTGGACCTAATGAGCAAGGTATTTCAATCCCTTTAGAGTTTGAACTTTGTCGCCATAATATTGGACTAAGAAACTACACCACATCGCATTAATAAAATCCATGGTTGAATTTCAACATGAGTTATGTCTAACTTCTCCCTCGTAAGATCATTCATCCTAAATATGCTGAACAAAGTACAAAATCTAATGCGGTTCCTTTAGATGTTTTCTCTTTAGAGGAATCCCTTGAAGAATTCTTGGGTGTGTATGTTGATCTCCCTTCTTATCATCATAAGTGTTGATTCCCTTATTATTTGAATAGTTAAACATACTTTGGAGAATCTGTTATGTGTGCCAATAAGAAGGACTCTCTATATCATGATAGTCACAACATGTCTGCATCTCATCTTGAGGACCGTTGCACTCTCCTTAAAGGAAATACTATTGATGTTATCATGGACACTAAACCTTATGAGAAAGTAATTAAGGTTGAAAAATTTATTTCCTTAGAAGAGTCTAAAGCACATTCTAATATTTTACATCATTATTCTGTTATTTTTTCTTGGTCATATGAGGATATGCTTGGTATTGATGAACCATGGTGGTTCATAATATTGTCCTATGTCCCAATGTCAAGCCTATTAAACAAAATATTTGAAATATGAATCCTAAGGTTTGTTTTTTATCCAAGATCAAGATAGAAAATATTATTAAAGATAGCTAATCATTCCTATCAACTACTCACCTTGGATAAAGAATATTGTTGATATTAGTAAACCTAATGGTTGTATTCATATTTGCATTAATTTTTGTGATCTCAATAAGGCTTCTCTTAAAGATTTTTTTCGCTTTCAAATATCAATATGATTGTTGATTTGACTGCACACCATGCCTAACTCTCCTTTATGGATGGATTCTTGAATTACAATAAAATCCTTATTAATCTAGAAGATTAGTATAAGATAGCCTTCACAACCCCTTGGGGTAATTTCTGCTATGTAATCAAATGCAGTTTGGGTTGAAGAATGTTGGAGCAACCTATCAATGTGTAATGACTCTTGTCTTTCATAACTTGATTCACAAGATTTGAGAATATTATTGTTGCTTCGTAAATTGCATTCACATACAATTTTATCCTCACCTAGACCTCATGTTGGAATTTTGTCATTTGATGCCCCGTGAAAACTTTGATTATGCTCACACCTCCCAGAAACCTGCATTTTCAATTTCTCTTTTGTCTCTTCCTCAAAGCTGAAAACTGATTCTCAGGACCATTGAACTAGGACACCCTAGTCTTAGCTCAAGAGAATGGTGCTAGAGTGCCCTGATCCTCTCAATCAGGACCCAAATTTGGTCCACACAAAAACCACATCAAGTGAGCGGGAATTTAGGTCCCGTGTCGGCCTACTCCAAAAATTCAAATAATTTTTAGATAGTTGAGTATAAAAGGAGGCCTACCTCTCTCATTTGAAACTTAACTAACTAATAAAGTCTAAGATCTTAATTACACTCTTCCATTCAAGTGAGCAAGAAATCAAGCACTCATCAAGCATTGAAGGAGAAGTTTAGTTAGGTTCAAGCACTCAACATGGCATCCATGATCAAACTTCTATGAAGACATTCTACATGACATGCTAAAACCATTGTGTGAGGATTCAAGAAAGCATCATCAAGGTATACACTTCAATTATATGCATTCAATTTCAAATCTATCTTTTCCCTCAAAATGAAAGCATCTTGACGAAATTCAACTCAATTTCATTTACAATTATCATTTCAATTTCAAGGTTAGTTCCTAAACTGGTGTTTGACACAAGAAAAACCCATATCCAAAACCCTTTTTCTTCTAGATTTATTTATGCATGAAATTAATTCGGGAGTTGTACTCAAAGATTTCGATAGAATTGAAGATGACGAATAGGTTTATATTTTGAAGGAGCAAAAAGTAGAGGACCAAGGCGACCTACCACCATGATCCCAAGAATTTTGCCCCATTTTTTAACAATGGATCTAGCATGTCTCCATGATTTGGAAAAGATCCCACTTGCATCCCCAAGAGTTACAAGACTAGGGAATCCTACCACCATGGTCTTGACAATTTTACTTGAATTTCCAACAATAGGTTTTGATCCTCTTCTCCTACTCGAATCTTTGTCTATGGATCTATTTGACATTTGTAGAATTGGTTTATTACTATTTCACTTCAATTATCCATTTCTTTTCCCTAAACTTCATAATTCACATCCAATTTCAACTCAAAAAGGGAGAGGCAAACAAACAAGTAAATCTGATCAGTATTTCAACCTTTTTTCCTAATTGAATTGTGGCTAGATCTATTGAATTTAGCCCTTTTTAATGTATTGGTTAGCTAGGTAAGATTAGTGGTTTTATTATCTTAATTGGTGAAACCCTAATATTTTCTCCCCCATACAGTTATGTCTTATCTTGGAAAAAATTGTAACTCATTAAGATCATGTTAAGAATATTCATCTTATCTTTGAAAGACTTCAATTCTATAGGATGAACTTGAATCCTCTTAAGTGTGTTTTTAGTGTGGATGTCGATAAACTCTTAGGATTTATTATCTCTCATCATGGAATTGAATTCAATACAAATATGACTGATGCAATTTTTAACTTGCCTCCACCTATGAACATCTCACAACATCATGGTTTGTAAGGGAAGATTTAGATGATTCACAATTTTGTATGATCTTAATTAGCCAATCATACCCTTTCATTCATACATTTATCGAATAAAGATGTGAATTTCAAATGGGGTGATGAGTATCAAAAGGCTTTTGATTCTATCAAAATCTATTTGGCAAATCCTCCTATCTCGATGTTGGCTATGCAAGATAGACCATTTCTACTTTATATCTCAGCATCATCTAATGCTTTAGCAACCTTATTGGCTCAATATGATGATGATGGTAAGAAGAGAGAGTGGTCTACTATATTAGCCATATTTTGGCTGATTTTGAAACTTGGTACTCTACGATGGAAAATTAGTTACTTGCTCTCATATTTGCATCGAAGAACCTAAGGCACTATCTCATTCATGTAGACACTTGATTTTAAAGACAAGGACATTTATAAGTTTTAATTTCCAAAATTTTCCCATATATTTCTATATTATAAATAAAGAGATAGGAACATCAATGTTTAATTACAATGTTCATCTCATAAAGAGGGTAATACAATAAATCAATAAATATGTAGAATGATACTGTGAAGCCTCTGGTCATCTTGGACTACTCTCCATTTGATACTATGAGATAAGAATATGATCTAGATGATTTATCGCCCATCCACAACGCATAAGCTTCCTCGACACTCTTCAAGTAATAAAGAGGTCCTGACCTTGCACGAGGTACCTAGCAATCCAGAATCAATGGGCAGGATGGAATCTAGTCTATCATGATGAACTAACAAAAATTTCACATATGAACATATTTGGCCCTAACATCATGATATAGAAGAGTGAAAACATACTAATCATCTAGTATCAAAATGATTAATCAATAGCTTTGGCTAGAAAAATTTAAGATGACTATCGATAGGCAAATCTAAAGTAAAGATCTAACCTTCTCTATTTACCCATATATGACACAACCGTGATCATAAAAATTAATTTCTTCACATAGTTCCACAAGAAGATAAAGTGAAGGCTATCCTTACCGGTAAGCATTAAAATAAAATCACTATCCCCTTAGGATCGCGTGGTTGTTTAGATATTTTCATAAGAAAATTTCAACATCCAAAATTTGACTTTGTCATAACATACATGCCATATAGCCTCAAATGTCCCTTAACAGTTACCCCATCTTTTGCTTCATCAATTGTGTTGATCATACCAACCAATTTGTTCTCACCCTAAACAATCTAAGGTTGCTTTAGTGAAAAGAAGGAACACTTGTTTTAAAGGTCTTCAAAATACTATGATAATGTTTATATTTTAACACAAATAAGAAAATAATAAAATCTAAACATTATTCTTGAAAAAAAATCAGTATTCAAATAAATAATAATAATTAATACACTATATAAATACTTCATATCTTATGTATATTAATGTCTTATATAGCCATTTTAATACATCAATGTAATTACAAAATTATAAAAAAATTCACATGAAACTGAAGGTGGCGGCCTTTGGTTGCTTTATTGCACAAATGTCGTGGGTTTGTTTGAGATGATATTTATTGTGTTGTCCTTTGGTGGTCAAGCTTGTTCTCTCATAATGGCATTTGATCTCCTTATATTCCCATGCTCTCTTTTGGTTTCGCATTATCCTTTTATGGAGTCTATGGGCTATCGCATTGTGATGCCTCACAAGTAGTATGACTTCCAAGATTCTCACGTTTTTTATGAGGAAAAGCTTGGGCATCTATTTCAAGTGTATTCTCTAGATTTCTCTCTGGATTTTTGCAAGGTTTTGGGAAAGCGATGTCTAGTGGAGAATGCAGGTTGTTTTCTTGCTGAAATTGCTTCTTGTTTTCTCACTATTTGTGTGGATGTGCTTCTAGATTCTGCTATGGTCAGGGCACTTTTTGATGCATACTTCCTCTCCAATTTCTACACTGCTGATGATTTGGCTAGTGCGTTATCTTTTTATCATTTTGAATTCGGTAATTTTGAGTATGCTGGTTTCCTATCTCGTTCTCAATTATTATCTTCTAGCTGGTATGGAGATCTTCTTTCAATTATGAGAAATGGTTTGATCTCTAACCTATATGATGATACTTTGTTTGCTATGGTAGCTCTATTAGATCATGTATCACCAGATTGTTTGGCAGCAGCTATAAATATATTTTCAGATATCCACTTCCTCCTAGACTCGATGCACGTTGTATTGTCTTCACCAACATCAGTTCTACCTATTCAGATGGTGCCTCTTGCAGTTCTCGTTGATGTTGATACCCCTCCTTCTTCTCCTCTATCAGAAAGCACTAGTTCGTGGTATATGATTTATTCATTGTAACTTTCTCAGACAGAGAAATTTTTGTACTCATTACAAGGGATTGGGTTTTTGTTGGGCAACATGGCAATTTTGTAATCTCTGGTGGGCTTCTATCTAGTTTTATGTATGAGCTAGACCAGAGGTTTTCTTTGTCTGGTTCTTTCCTACTAGTGCTCTTTGAACTATGTTGTAAAAATTTATAATATTAATAAAATTTAGTGGTTTACCACTTTTATTTTTAAAAAATATAAATCTCATAATACAACTTTCATATTAAGAGTTTTATTTATTTCCTTACAAGAAATAATTCTCACTAATTTATATAAATATTTAATGGCTAACTCACAACCTATAGGTGAGGATACTTGTGTCTTAACCATTAAACCAAAAACTCCTCAATGAGGATAATTTAATTCACTGCAGTGAACAAAATAAACACGTTTCAACAATATAAATAGGTGAAGGGATTTGTTCTTATGACCTATAAGTCGAGATGGGTAAAAGTACAAAGTTGTGTCACACTTTTATAAAGGAAATGACCAATGTTAAATCACCTTTTTGTATTGAATCAATAGAAAGTGAATTATATGTTTTGATTTTTGAAATAATGTAAACTAATCAAATTTATATTTTTTTTAGTATTTTATGTTTGTAATTTTAAAAAAATAGAAAATTATTTGAATATATTTTTTTATAAAATAAACACTATAATTTAGTTGTTGATAAAATGCTGAAATTTTACCTTTTTTACTTCATTTTTTTGTATTGATAACTTGAAACTTGGTGCATTGATGTTTTTTTACTAATTTTTATAAATATATATTTTTCAATAAATTTGAAAAGTTGTGTGTATTGAAATATAACTCTTTCTATTTGGAATCATATTTTTTCTTAATTATTTATCCAAATTAGAAAAGAATGATATCATCTTGACATAGATTCTTTTCTCTACTCTATCATTTTTTTTCAAAAATTTTAGTATTTTTCCTTAACAAGATAATCAACCTTATATTTCAGTGTTGATGATCTACTTTCAATACAAATAAAATATACAATATAAAAACTAATTAAAATATTAAAAGATATATATTTTGAAAAATTCACTTATAGATCTATAAAAGGTTATTTTTACATTTCAAAAAAAATATTATTTATAAGAGTAGGAGTTGTTGAAACATCGAATTTTTCAAATAAAAATATTTTTTGGTAATTAGACCTGAAGTGGTATAAAATATACATTTAGTAGACATTTCCAATTGGAAAAGTTGTGCCCCATATATAACATAGCTATAATGAATTTATATAGACCTTATGTTTGACTAAAATGAATTTTTATTTAGAATTACTTAAATCCACTTGTTCTGATAAGTTGACCTAAAACGTGACATAGTTTTTGTTGGCAATTTGGAGGAATTGATTATGTGTTGCATTGATGTTTGTCATTGATGGCAACACCGACTACACTAGCTTCTTTAGTTGTTTACCAGTATTTGGTTGGTCCTGGTAGGTTGTTTGGTTTCTAGTTGGATTAGATCATGTTGATCTAGTATACTCAAGTATGCCTTGGTCTGAGGAATTTGTTTGGATTGGTCATTCATGTGTTCTTGATGTGTATCACATTCAGTTGGTATTGATTTGATGTTCCAGAAGGTATCACTTGTTCAAGTAAGGCTTTTGTTTATCGGTGAGGGTTTCACCGGCAGAGCTTTGTTGAAGATCTTTGATGTTAGGCATAAGTGGTTTTGGTGCGGCTTCTAGTAGAGATCCAAGATCAAGATGGTGATTGTGTTTGAGACTTGGCTAATTAGGATCATTGCTTTAGCGTGTGTGGACCTAATTGGGTCCTATGCTATCTAGGTTATGGACTAGTTTCTGTAGCGTGTTGGAGGATGTTCATGATGCATTACCGACTAGATTTAAGGATTGTTTTACATTATTTTCAGCCTAAGAAGACCTGGTTGATCATTAGATTATGGGTTTAAGTTATGAATTTATTGTGTTGTCTTTTAGGTGGCCGACCTAATTGTTTAGGTCCTGGGTTGGTATAAATATGATGTAAGATCTCATTGTAGATCATGGGTATTGTATGCAAGAGAATAATGTTGTAATCATTCATGCAGTGGATTTGGTCGATCGTAGGTGATCGAGTTGGGATTGTGGAAGAGGTTTTAGGCTTCTAGTATTAAGCTTAACTGGAACTGTACTCAAGCATGGGAGATGTTATACTTACAGTTCAATATTCATTCTAGATTGTTGTCCAATGTTTTATGTAGTGAGTGAGACTCGTTCTGTGATGAGTAGTGTTCTATAGGCTGTTGGCCTTCCTGCATGTGCAGGCCCCTTATTGTAATATTTATTCATCTGATTAGTGGATATGTATTGTGGGTCTCCAATCCCGTCATGGTTTTTCCTCTTTGAGGTTTTCCATGTATAAATCTATGGTGTTATGGTGTTCATTTTTGTGGTTCTATTGTTTCTTATTCTTAAATGATTTTATGTTTACCAGTTGATAAGTTGGTGTATTAATAAGGTTTAAATTCTCCATTCTAGTAGAACACTGATTCACCCCCCCTCTCAATGTTCTTGAATCCCAACAATTGGTATTAGAGCCTTGTGCCTCAGAGGAAGTTTAACAGCTTGAGGGTGATCTTGAATCTGGAATCCATGGATATGAGTATGGAGAAGCAACTTGAGGTAGAACTTGAAGATTATGATGCTAAAAGGATGAATAACTTGAAGTTACAAGATGAATTGAATTCGTCCAAGGAATTCATTCTTATCCTACAGGAGAGGTTGTCATCTGTTCAAGTTAGGAGGAAGGAACTTCTAAAAAATTGGGATAATGAAGAGAAAGATGCCCTTAATGAAAAATGTCAGAAGCTGAGACAAGAGAACATGGTCATGATGAATGAAATGCAAGCTCTAACTATGAGGATGTCAAAGGAGATTGAAGATCCGAAGATGAAACAAGAAAAACTTGAGAGATCTCTGAAAGACATATATGAAGAATGCATCTGGTTGGCTCATGAAAATGATATGTTGAGAACAAAATTAGTGCAATCCCAAAGCCATGAACAAGAACTTGAAAGATAAATGATAATTCTGAGAGATGATCTGACTATTGCAAGTGAGAATAAGGACAAATTCAAGGTTAGTTCAACATGGCTTGATGAATTATTGAAAATCCAAAGACAGAATGGAGATTCTAGTGGACTTGAATTTGAGCAGGGTCAAAGCTCCGGTACTGCAAATGAAGATCAGAAGGTCAACTGGAATCAGAGGTCACCTGTAAGGCAACCCAATGCATATAAATTTGATGGTATATGCTTTGTTTGTAATATATTTGGTCATATGGCTAGGCATTGTAGAAATAGAGAAAATCAGAATAATAATGCAATTCTCAGTTAGTGTTTAAATTGTAAGAAGTATGGTCATAGGATAGAAGATTGCATAATAAATGTAAAATGTCATGCATGTGGAAATTTTGGACATATAGCTAATCAATGTAGGTCAAGGAATGGTCAAGGAATGGTCAAGGTTACAGTAAAGAAACTCAAAAGAACAATGTCACATGTTATGCATGCAACAAAGTGGGACATATTGCTAAATTTTGGAGAAGAAAGGATCCACTGGTAGGAAGCGATAAAGCTAATGAGAAGGGAAAGCAGAAGGTTGATGACACTCAGAAGGAGCATGAGAATAAGTGGATTATGAAGTTCGAGGCTCAACTAATAGAATCAATTGTGCCTGATGTTCATTTGGTTGAAGGATATATCCCGATTACTCAACCGACAGAGAATATTGTTCCTAAACCGGCAGGAAACTCATCAAGCAACTAAGGCATTCACCTTAGGGGGAGGCAAATTGATGACAGATCTTGCATTTCCCCTAGTAGTGGTCTGAAAGCCTCTGTCAGATCTTTGGAAGTTAGTTAGGAGGTTAACCGACAACGATTTGTTGGATCTTGGATCTAGTTTTGTTCATCGGTAAGTCACTTTATGAGTTATGGTTTGGTCATACATCTACAGTTAAGTATTTCAAAATCTTTGGTAGTAAATGTTATATCAAGAGAGATGCTTTCATTGGCAAGTTTGATCCTTGATGTGATGAAGGAATATTTCATGGTTATTTTAATGAAAGCAAAGCATATAGATGTTATAACAAAAGTTTGCAAAGAATTGTGGAGAGTGCTAATGTCAAGGTGGATGACCAAAATAGAAGTCAAATTAGAATTTATGGGCAAGAACTGGTAGTGGAAATGATCTTAACTGAACCGGTAAAACCTTTACTAGAACAAAATGTTGAGCCAGTTACTCTGACAGTATCATAAAATTCTACAGTAACTAAAGATCAAAAGATTTCTAGGTATGTAAGGTTGAATCATTCAGAAGATCAGATAACTGGATAAGAAGAAGGTTGATAGTTGATGAGGTATGCTTAATTTATTTGCAATGGATATTATCAGAAGGAAGGAATTGATTATGTTGAATCCTTGCTCCGGTAGCTAGGATTGTCAGATATTTTTAGAATTATCTGGCATGGTTTTTTTTTATGATAACTTTACACTTTGAGCATGTTAAGATATGGATTGGGCTAGAGATACAGGTAACCGAATAGGCTCATCTGGTGAAGCTTTCTTTCTTGGAAAGAAACTTGTTTCATGGATCAGCAACGAACAGTCATCTACTTCTTAAGCTGGGTATGTTGCTACTGCTACTAACTGTACACAAGTTCTATGGGTGAAGCATATGCTGAAGGATATAAAGAAGGATTGTAATGTACCGGTAGTTATTCACTATAATAACTCTGCTGCTATTGTCATCTGGTATTTCTATCAAGTATAATTTTTCTGAAGGAGTTGGTGGAAGAAAATGAAGTCAAATTGGTTTGAGGAATAATTTGAGCATTTGAGAGACAAATTAGGGGATTTTGCCCCTCCGGTAGAAAACTTATTGATGTTATTTGGCATAAGTCTGGTATGCATTATCAGAGCTATTGTTTATTCCAGATTGATGTGGTGATGCTACTACTCAAGGGGAGTAGTTAGTCTTGTGATTTAGTGGTTTATGATTTTGCTTTGATATTTATGTCAGATTTATAGCATTGATGTCAAAGGAGGAGAGATATTCATGTGAAAAAACAAACATAAGGAGTTATATACATTAAGGGGAAAGATACTTATGTGTAATACAAAGCTTAACAAAGATATCAGCCTAAGGGGGAGATTATTGGCACAAAGAGGAGGAATGCTATTTTAGATTGGTTCTATCCCATTGGGGGAGTTTGGTTCAGGGGTATGGATGGTTATTTGGTATAGATCCATTTCTGAATCTTATTGTCATATCATTTTGTGGGACTTTGTTGGTTGTCTTATGTTAGGCCCAATATGGAAAGCTAATGTACTGAGAGGGGAGGGGTGAATCAGTGCTTCAAAACTTTTCTTCAACAATAACTTTACTGTTAAGCATAAATTGAATAGTGCAGTAACATAATATAATGCTAAAACAAATAAATAACAATCATACATGATTCATTTGATAACACATATATTTTGGTTACGCAGAAACTCTTGGTTAGAGAGAAAAAGTGCGGTGGGGATGACACCCACAACTTCACTACTGCAATAATAAAGGTTGCTCGGTTAGAGCTACATGTTTAGCTATTTCTAATAGCTTACTCTATTAGGAGTATCAAGATCTGTTAGATCTACCTTGCTAAAGGATTTTACAACACTTATTCTAAATGTTGCACCTGGTTAGAGGCTTTACAATTTATAGACTTAGTTAGAGTCTTTTACCTTGTTAGAGGTTTTTCTTATAACTCAAAATATTACAATCAAATCTTTACAAATTATTTGCAACTTTACATCTGAAATGTTATAGCAGATTCTATGTGCTCAAAATGATATTACCTTGCTTATAGCATACCTCAGTAATCCATATATTAACTCAGTAAACCCTTTTATTTACTTTGTTCCTTGACTGTTTTCTGAAATCCTTCTCGATGACCTCTGTGTTTCTCTGTCAATTGTAATAGTCATAACACTCTGTGATATCTCATGATTTTCCTTTTTATATATGTCTTGCTTCACACATACATGCACATATATACTTGCACATATATCTAATCCCGAATTCATGCTGTATAAATAGATCTCTTATGTCGGTGATCCGGTCCATGCTTTGATCTTACAAATATGATTTCTCAAATGAATAACCATGCAAAATAATTCATTGGTTAGATGACCTCAAAATCATACACAATCTTTAAGTGCAATTTCCAATGTGATAACTGTTACTTGTTCCTTGATCTTTGTAACACGTTTCCCATATATGTCAAGGTTCAGTGAATCTGGTAACATGTTTCACTCAGTGTGTGTTCACTCGGTATATCATTCTTGCTGCTCGGTAGACATAGAGTGTTACTCGGTAGAGTGTTTGGTGTATACTACGCTCTGAGACTACTTTCTTCTATAACCGATTGCACTATGCTTACCGACTGTTCTATGCTTACCGACTGAAAGATTTGATAGAAGTAACCAACTAGAATATATAGAATAACTTTGAACATAAGACTAATGGCAATCTTAGTAAGTAGTAACAATCTCCCCTTTTAACATTAGTTGAGATGTTTGACAAAAACTACTTTCAAAGTTATAACTCAAAAATCTATATACTTGCAAAATTTGACTAAACTGACAATATATACATTTGTCAATGAAATAGTATATTCAGATATACTCCCCTTATCAATATATTGTACATAACTCTGATTTTGCATGCTCGGTGATCAATGTTCTATGTGCTGCTCTTGTTCTTTGGTTACTGCTCTGTTCACTGCTCGGTATACTCCCCCTGTATACTACACTCCCCCTGTATACTTTGATACTATACTCCCCCTTTTTGACAAACATCAAAATTTAGTTACCATTTGGTGGAGGCAACTAGTCAAAAATGGATTTATACTTTGTCCTTGCTTCGGTGAGGGCGACAGAGAGTGCATCCTTGACACTGTCCATTAAAGAATTTTGTGCTTGAATGTCAGCCAATAGAGAAATTAAGCTATCTAATGTGCTTCCCTCTTATGTAGTAGATAGGTAAGTGGCTCGGTTGATCTATTCTTGAACGAAGGACAAGTGTGGAATGAATAAGGTTTGAAGAGTCATAATGTCCATCCTTATTTTGTGCTCTTCATTCCTAAGTTCCAATTGTTGAGCCATGAGTTGTTGTAACTTTGTATAAAAATTATGAATAAAATTGGGCTCGGTGGTCAACTTATTTGAGAGATCGGTGATCTCTTTGAATGTACATAGTTTCTGAAATAAATAAAGAATGTGCTTGAGTTGAGGGGACAACTCAGCAATAAATTTGACAAGTTTAACTTTGCCAATAGCAATAGCTTTCTATACCTCTTCAATCATTTTTGTAGTGAGCTCTTTGTCCTTTAACTTGCTCAAATATTCAGATGCATCTACTCCAGATGTCTCTATCTGATTGAGGAGTTCATCTAGTTGAATATGGATGGCTGCCTCTGTTGACACTGTAGTTGCGGGTAGCATATCTGATAATAGTGTCTTTACCTTCTGAAGTACTTTATTTTTCTTTTGTATGGCCATTTGTTTTTCCTGTTCAGCCTTTGCTTTGCATAGTTCACCGAATTCAATGAGTGCTTGCCCTTTTAATTTTGATATGTCTACATTGGGCAACACTATTGGTTTCGATATATCAACCTTGAAACTATGCTTATTCATCTTCTTTTCTTTAGATTTGGCTGGTTGAACCAATATAATAGCTTGGGAGGCTTGTGGATTCTCGGTAGGTTGCTTGGTGGAGGCAACACTTTTGTCGGTTTCTTTAGCCTTTGTTGAGTCCTTCGGTGGTTCGATGCTCAGGGTCTCAGTTGCAACATTTCTAGTGTTAGTAAGATCCTAAGAGGTTTGTTCCTCGGTGGCCTGAGGAGTAGCTTCTCCTTCTGTAGACTTGTGAACCTCTTCACCTTGTTCAGTATCTTGAGGGGCCTTGGTTGCAGCAGAATGAGTGACCGGAGGATAAGGCTGAACTTGTTCCAAAACTGACTCACTGGATACCAGTTTTGCATAGGCATTGCCTTCTATCATTTCCTATTCAGGTGCCTCGGTGTCAATTTGTATGGTGTCAGCAGGGTCTTTCTCGGTGACATCAGGATCTTACTCAGTGACATCAACTATTTCTACTTCACCTTGCTCACCAGCAGTCTTGAGTCAAAAGATTTCCTGCCACTTTTCTTTTGTCTCATTTTCCACTTCAATATACAGACCATTCATTAGTTTTAAGGCTCTTTGTTTGATGAGGAACTTTGTGTGGTAGGTTGTCAGATGTTCTTTTATTTCAACTACCAACATGTCTGGAAAGAGATGTACCAGACTTCTTTCTCTAATTTGTTTCTCCGAGTCCATTGCATATTTCCACCTGTTATCAATATGAAAATATAATTCTTTTGGAAGAGAGTTAGACACTTCCAATGGGACCAATTGGAATTTTAGAAGTGTGCAGATGACAACTTCTTCTATTTGTCTCTTCTCATCATCAGATCTGGTTTCATACTTAACATATCTAAATCCTCCAAATCCACCATATTATTTCAAGTTAGTACAGAAATTAGCAACACTATGTACATTTTCCTTTGTACTCTTAACAATCTAAAATTTGTTAGCATCTTCAGACTCTGTGTCACTGGACTCCTTAGTCAAAATGAGTCTCCAAGTAGATTTCTTATAGGTCTTTGTTATCTTAGGACAACAACAGTCTTTGGTTTCTTACTCGGCGACACTACAGATGATCTTGTGTTTGGGCGCTTTACTGAGGGAGTCAGTGATGCCTTTGATGTGTCTTGTTTCTTCCTCTTCAGAACTTTCCCTTTAGGCAACTCAGTGCTTAGTGTAATAGTAGCCTCTTGGGCTTCTGATTCCTCCTCGGTGATTACTAGTGTGCCCTTGATAGGTGTGGAGGAAGATCCTTCTCCAAATTTCTCTGATAGTGCCTTGATCATCTTTGTTTCTTTTCTTGTAGCTTTAGGTACTACAATGCTCATCTTTACTTTTTCTTTCACTTCTTCATATGTTCCATACCTCAGCTCAGTAGCATGCCTTGGTAGTGTAAGAAAGGCATCTATCTACTAGTGTGTGATGTCAAACTCAATCTCATAACCCATAGGTGGCAAAGATTGAGTTCTTGGTTCCACAACATTCACATAGCAGTAGTCAGTGTCTACTTCAAAACATATGTCATCTTTGTATTTTTCCACTAGCTGGGGTGGAATTCTATACCTGTTATGCATCTTCTCTTGAAACTTGCTGAAATAATCCTCCATAATATCATTGAATTTGTCACCTAGACGTTTGATAAAGTCATTGATTTAATGGGTGACTGGTCGATGTAGCTCACAAACTACTTTATCGATTGTTGGAAAGAATTTTTCAAAATAGAAAAACATGCATAATAACAGTGATCCAAACTTTAGTGTATTAGCCGAGTTGTTCTTCTTCGGCTTCCTGATGGTGTTCAGATTCTCAAACAATTTTTTCAACAATACTTCACAAAGATCAATTTTCATTCCCTTTTTCACAATTTTGTATGCTAAGTCAACTGCTGCACAGGGTACACTATTTTCCCTTGCCGATTGGAAGAAACAATAACCTATCACTCTAATAGAAAACTTTAGCTTTGCATTAGTTACATTATTCAATTTCAATCTTCTACAATCGGATTCCACTCCGGTTAAGGTGATCAATTCCTGTTGTGATATCATCTTCTAAGCTCGAGCATGATCATAAATAGGGTAGTTGGTGATCAGATGAATGATTTCCTTGGTGATTTTGAATGGTTGCTCCTCTAACCACATGAAATCATCGTGAACTCTTCTCAGAACAAACTTGACCCATTGGGGTTTGAAGACACGGGGATAGGTTAGGGCTTCAATCAATCCCTTGATCTTAATGTGCTCATACTTGCTATCCAATTTTCCATCGGTGCACAATTCATCATAGGTGTCTTTGATTTCAACATGACCTAGTTCTTCAACTCAACATTTGGTGAAAAATCTGACATCTCAACTAGTAAAACTCTATCCGGGATGAGTGAAAATGCAGTTTTGTTATCTAGTTCTGATGCTACTTTGGGAGTTAGAGAGTATTTTAGTGAGGGCTTTTCAACATTATTAACAACAATGGGTTCTTGGATCTTTGGTGCTATTGTAGATTTTAGATAGAAATTATCAAAAGATCCTTAGGGTTTGAAAACTTTCAAACAAAAGACACTTTTCCTCTTAACAAATATGAAACAGAAATCTTCAACAGATATGTTCGGTAAACTAGCTTAACAATGTGTTGAGATTGATGTAAATACCTTGAATTTCGCTTCAGAGGAGGTTTGATCGCCTTAGAATCGCTTTGCTCTGCTCTCTTGAAAACTTGGTAAGTGTAAAATGACCACGTAAATGATTTAAGTACACAATATACCTTATCGAGCTCCATGCAGGTTAAGTTAAAACATTAAATGCACTCGGTTCCACTAAACTGATTTACTCTCTTTTTTTTGCTTTAACCGAGTAGCCAGATTTCCTTCATTTACCGACTAGACAGGCTTCCTGTAGTTACCGACTTGACAGGTTTCCTTTATAGTGCTTCAAAAGACTTTGATAGAATTTCAAACTTACTAATACATCTTTAACTATGTAGATTTTGACTTAAGTACATAATAAAGTAGGAACTGTTAAGATTTGACCTTTGAGAGAGTGCAGTCCCTTCATACCTTTACCGATTAATTTGGAATAGGTGCACCTAACTTGGTAGGTAAGGTGCTTTCTTCATTTGACACAATTTCCTTGTTTTTCCAAATCATCTATAATTTTTCTTTTATTTCCTCGGTGTCTCCTCTAGGTTGATCTCTGCAATCTCCAGCCAAGTGTCCAACTTTGTGACAATGAAAACATGTCATACTAGGATTTCTCCATGATCTTTGGTTGTTCATTCCAAACCTTATAAATCAGTTGGCACTTATATGTCCATATCTTCCACAACATTCACACCATATCCTTGTATTGTAATCCCATGGTACTGCAGCATATGGTCGGTTAAGTTCTCTATGAGTTCGGTAGCTTCCAGTATTTGCTCAGTGTGCAAACCACATATAGTTCTTTTGCTTAAACCAACATTTCTCGGTATTGTGTCCATATCTATTGCATTTTTTACAAAACCCTTTGAATTTTGCCTTGTTATAATTGCTAGCAGACTTTGTCCTACATTGGTTAAATGTGTGACCATATTTATTGCAATTGTAACAATAATTGTTGGACTTAGTGACATTCGGTTGCTTACCTTTTCTGATTTGGCACATGGTGGCAGTATGACCTTGATTTCCATAGTAGTTGCAAATAGGCTTCTTTCTTTTGATGTTCTTCTTGTTTCCAACTTGCTTTGATGATTCTCCTCTCTCGATAGTATGAATTCCCTTCTTGGTAGAGTCTTTTCCTTTGTAACCGAGTCCTGCATCTTTATTGGGTCTTCTTGTATTCAGTTGCTCATCCAACATCTTTGATGCTTCATAACTGTTCTTCAGTGTTTCTTTGGATTTCTTCTCTATTTCAAGTTCATCGGTCAACCTTGATACTTCAAGTTTCAATGCTTGATTCTCATCATCTTTCATATTTGCTTCATGATGTGCATAACCTAGTTGATCTGATAGATTTTATTGAATCCCAATCAATCTTATGATTTCATCATTCTTTTCAGATACTAATGCTTCAATTTGTTATTTCTCTCTTTCTAGATCTCTTACTTTATCCTCGGTTGTCCTCAATGCATCAAGATTTTTAGTCATCTGTGTGCTGAAATGCTCATGTTCTCTTTTCATTACTTTTAGCTGATCAGGCAGTGCTTTGTTCTTTTCTTTCAACACTTCATTCTCTTCAGACATACTATTCTCAGATGATGTCTCAATTTGTTCCACTAACTCTTGAGAGTCCTGCAAATCATCAGAAAATCTTCTTCTCACTTTCAATGATTTTTGCATTTGTCTTTGCATGTCTGCAATCACTTGATTAGCATGATCCAACTCTTCTTGCAGATATACAATTCCCCAAGATTGTTTATAGCCTTCCATTGATAAGATCTTTCTCTTTAGGTAGTTAAACCCTTTTCTAAGATTGAAGCTCTGATACCAATTGTTAGGCCCAATATGGAAAGCTAATGTACTGAGAGGGGAGGGGTGAATCAGTACTTCAAAACTTTTCTTCAACAATAACTTTATTGTTATCATAAACTGAATAATGCAGTAACATAATATAATGCTAAAACAAATAAATAACAATCATACATGATTCATTTCGTAACACATATATTTTGGTTACACAGAAACTCTTGGTTAGAGAGAAAAACTACGGTGGGGATGACACCCACAACTTCACTACTGCAATAATAAAGGTTGCTCGGTTAGAGCTACATGTTTAACTATTTCTGATAGCTTACCCTGTTAGGAGTATCAAGATCTATTAGATCTACCTTGCTAAAGGATTTTACAACACTTATTCTAAATGTTGCACCTGGTTAGAGGCTTTACAATTTATAGACTTAGTTAGAGTCTTTTACCTTGTTAGAGGTTTTTCTTATAACTCAAAATATTACAATCAAATCTTTACAAATTACCTGCAACTTTACATCTGAAATGTTATAGCAGATTCTATGTGCTCAAAATGATATTACCTTGCTTATAGCATACCTCAGTAATCCATATATTAACTCAGTAAACCCTTTTGTTTACTCTGTTCCTTGACTATTTTCTGAAATCCTTCTCGATGACCTCTGTGTTTCTCTATCAACTGTAATAGTCATAACACTCTGTGATATCTCATGATTTTCCTTTTTATATATGTCTTGCTTCACACATACATGCACATATATACTTGCACATATATCTAATCCTGAATTCATGTTGTATAAATAGATCTCTTATGTCGGTGATCTAGTCCATGCTTCGATCTTACAAACATGATTTCTCGAATGAATAACCATGCAAAATAATTCATTGGTTAGATGACCTCAAAATCATACACAAGCTTTAAGTGCAATTTCGAATGTGATAACTGTTACTTGTTCCTTGATCTTTGTAACACGTTTAGGTTCAGTGAATCTGGTAACACGTTTCACTCAGTGTGTGTTCACTCGGTATATCATTCTTGTTGCTCAGTAGACATAGAGTACTACGCTCTGAGACTACTTTCTTTTATAACCGACTGCACTGTGTTTACCGACTGTTTTGTGCTTACCGACTGAAAGATTCGGTAGAAGTAATCGACTAGAATATATAGAATAACTTTGAACATAAGACTAATGGCAATCTTAGTAAGTAGTAACAGTCTTCTATTGGGGGAGACTTGTTTGGCATTTCTTGGCACTTGGATGTTTTTCACATCTAGTCTTGCCTTCAATGCCAAAGGGGGAGATTGTTGGCAATTTGGAGGAATTGATTATGTGTTGCATTGATGTTTGTCATTGATGGCAACACCGGATACACTAGCTGCTTTGGTTGTTTACCGGTATCTGGTTGGTCCCAATAGGTTGTTTGGTTTTTGGTTGGATTAGATCATGTTGATCCGGTATACTCCGGTATGCCTTGGTCTGAGGAATTTTTTTGGATTGGTCATTCATGTGTTCCTGATGTGTATCACATCCAATTAGTATTGATTTGATGTTCTGGAAGCTTTCACTTGTTTAAGTAATCCTTTTGGTTATTGCTGAGGGTTTCACCAGCAGAGCTTTGTTGAATACCTCTGATGTTATGCATAAGTGGTGTTGGTGCGGCTTCTAGTAGAGATTGAGGATGCTGATAGTGATCATGTTCGAGACTTGGCTGATTAGGATCATTGCTTTAGCATGTGTGGACCTAATTAGGTCCTATGTTATCTAGGTTATAGACCGGAATCTGTAACATGATGGAGGATGTTCCCGATGTGTTACTAATGGGATTCAAGGATTGGTTTACATTGTTTTCGACCTAAGCCAACTTGGTTGATCATTGGATTATGGGTTTAAGTTATGAATTTATTGTGTTATCTTTTAGGTGGCCAACCTAATTGTTTTGGTCCTGGGTTGGTATAAATATGATGTAAGATCTCATTGTAGATCATGGGTATTGTATGCAAGCGAATAATGTTGTAATCATTCATGCAGTAGATTTGGTCGATCATAGGTGATCGATCTGAGATTGTGGAAGAGGTCTTAGGCCTCTGGTATTGAGCTTAACCAGAACTATACTCAGGCATGGGAGATGCTATACTTGTAGTTCAATCTTCATTCCAGATTGTTGTCTGATATTTTATATAGTCAGTGACACTCTTTTTGTTATGAGCAGTGTGCTCTAGGCTGTTGGCCTTCCTACATGTGCAGACCCCTTATTGTAATATTTATTCATCTGATTAGTGGATAGATATTGTGGGTCTCCAATCCCATCATGGTTTTTCCTCTTTGAGGTTTTCCATATATAAATCTATGGTGTTATGGTGTTCATCTTTTTGGCTCCATTGTTTCTTATTTCTATATGCTTTTATGTTTATCGGTTGATAAGTTTTTGTATTAATAAGGTTAAAATTCTTCATTTTGGTAGAACACTAATTCACTCCCCCCTGTTAGTGTTCTTGAATCCCAATAGTTTTTTACTTTTACTAGATGGATAAGTCTTAACCATTGTACCACACTCCTTGTGTGTATGCAAAGAGAAAGATAAATGATTACGATTTATGTTGATGTAAGATGAATTAGGACAATATAATTATTTCACTAGTGCACATGTGGGCAATACAAACATATGGGATCTAAGTTGATATCGTCGAAACATGACACTAATATAAATATATTCAATGAAATATATGGTTCTAAAGAAAAATTAGCAATGAGTCCAAGGCTAGCCAAATTTTAATAGAGAGTATTGAATTTCACCAAGTATGACTATGCAATTATCTATGCACCAAACTTGGTAGATTTTGTCTAGATAATACAGTTGGAAAAATATGGTAGCAGTCATATATGCAAAAAGTGGCAATATGATTTAAAACTATAGGTGCAATTTCTAGGATTGATCTTTGTGGATTAGAGATAAATCATAGAGAGAGCCTTTCTAAGATGAAGGTCTTAGTTTATGGTCTAGTATATATGTCCTTATGTGCAGGTGCAACAGAGGAACAATTTTGTCTAAGTTCAAGAAGTGGATCCTTTCTAATACTGAATCAAATCAATATAAAAAATAAATCCATTCTAACTCAAATCTATAACTAATATGATGAGGAGCGTTAAAGTCAATCATGCACACAAATTCGATTCTATTAAGATGCATAGGAGAAGTATATAGAAGTAAAAAAAAAGGTTAAAAGGAATCATAATATGTAACAAAAAAAATTACTTTGAATAAAGGGATATAGTAGCAAAGGACAACTGGTGGCGGTCAAACCTGGTATAATATTGTTGAGAGTTGTTGAAATTCTTTATTGAATCCTCCTCTTGTTCCAAACAAAATGTGAGCTTGGAGCCTTCTATTTCTACTGAATCCTCCTCCCTGATGTTATATCCATAGCCAAGCATATAGGGACGCAACTATTTTGGCTCCAAAATGATACTATTTACTTTCATGTTATATGGATACTGGGAAACAATAGACGCAACTATTGTGCCAAGCTCTGTCGAGGTTTGTTATTTACTATATATACTACTGTTTGTATAACATGAAAGTAAATAATGCCATTTTATAGCCTAAATAGTTGCTTCTAGCATATAGTCTCCTTTCTATCTCTAGTAGAGGCATGGTTTTCATGATAGAGAGAAATGGAGAAATCGCTGCAGCTTCCAACACTCCTAAATACAAGTTGAGGAATTCATTTCATAGATGAAAATACATTAAATGTTTGGATCATTTTTAAATGTTGACATGTGAAGATGCAATGGTGAGAACATGGCTTGTTGAAGACCACACTGGGCATCTTCATGAGAAATGCGGCACAAATACCTATAATAAATTTATTCTAATAGTTATCACATATTATTTTTTGCATTTTATTCTCCATTATTCCTTTCACATTTTAGTACATGTCAAATGTGTGAGTTGGTGCATGCCAAATGAGTGAGTTGTTTTAGTTAAGTTTATTAATGATTCCCCTATGTTTTGAATTTAACAAATTCTTAACTAACTCTTAGCTAATGAAAAGAATCAAAGATTTTTTTTTAGCTAAATGATGCACATGTGGAAACTATAAGTACATTACAAATAGTTAAATATATATTAATCGATTTTAAAAGATAAATTCATTAACTATTTATAAAGAATCTAAATTGAGATATGTTAAGTTTGAAATTGAAGTATACTTGCAAGGAACTAAATAAATAAACATGATTGGTTAAAATAAGGTATAATATTTATTTTTTTGTTAATAACATCCATTTAAAATAAAGGATTCATGTTTTTAATTGGCTGTGTGATGAGGAGCGAAGTTGGGCATTGGGGCTAGGGCTTGTGGGCCCTGGCTTCAACTTTGTTTCTTCTGCACGTGGGGTGTTTGAGGGTTTTGGGTTCAATGGTGTGGAGAACGAGGGTCCCTCCTCTTTCATTCCTTCCTATTGTGGTGTTTTTGTTGGACGTTGGGGGTTTAGTGGTCGGTGCATTTTGTTGTGTCGAGGGCTCCACAATGGGTTTTTCCTTGTTTTCTTCTTCTGTTACCGAGTGGCTCGCGCTTGGGGTGTGCTGGAATGGTTGGACCAACAAAAAATTTGGTGTCTGCTGGAATGAATATGTCTTCGGTTTTCTCTGCAAATTTGCATGCATAGGTTTCAGATTCCTCTTTTGTGGGTGAGAGCTCTAAGCTCAAGAAAGAGAACGATTATTTGTCAAGGAGTCACAATCAGCCAATCTTGGTTATCTGTCCCGAATTGATAGAGGAGGAATTTTCTTATTGGATCCAACATATTCTAATTTGTAAGCTCTTGGGTATTCGCATCCCTCTCTCAGCTTTGGAGTCTTGGGTGCATTGATCTTGACAGATTGAGGGTGATTTTGATATTTTGGTGGCTAGGAATGACTATTTCTTGGTTGATTTTTCTTGTGTTTCAAACAGAAATCAGGTATTTGAAGAAGGACCATATTTTCATAATAATGTTAGCTTATTTATAAAGCCCTGGCATGGAGGATTTAATGCGACGGAGTATTTTCCTTCATGAGTTCCGGTGTGGGTACTTTTGTCATGGTTGTCGGAATTTTGGTGGGAGGATATTCTCTAGTGAATTTTTGCTTTGTTGGGGAAGCCGGTTGCTATTCCTTAGAATACTTTGGATAAAAAGGTATTTTCTTTTGCTCGTATTTGTGTTGAAATTGATTTAAGCAATCCATTGCTGGATTCTTTGGAAATTTATATTGGCAATGCTTCATGGGTTCAATAGTTGGATTATGAGTCCCTCCCTTTTCGATGTCATCTTTGTCATGAGTATGGGCACCTTCAGCGTCAATATCCTCGGGCATCCAAAAAGGTTGGGGTTTCTTCTTCTCCTTCATCTGGGCCTTCGATGGAGAAGGGTGTTAAAGGAAAAATGCCTATGGCTAAGGCGGGGCCGATAAGGATGGCTTTATTCCTATTAAGTTGAAGGCTAAGTGGAGGGGTCAAAAGCGAGCCTTCAAGGATAGACAAAGTGATTAGGAATTCAATCATTTTGAGGTCCTAGATAATCAAGCCTCGAAGGAGGGGATAACTATTGAGATTTCATTTGGGACCACTGGTATGGATACAAGGATGGAGCAGGAAATTATTGTGAAGGATAATTCTGGGGTTTTGGAGAAGGGGGGTTCTGGGCTTTCTGTTGCTTCTGCTACTTTGGATGATGATATTGTTTTAGCAGACCTTTCTAAGGAGGTGTTGTCTTCAGCTCAAGTTTGGGGGTCATCTCCTGATTTGGGTTGCTGCAACACCCTCTCAAGAAGGGGCATTTTGCAAATTCTTCTAAAGCTGGTCGTAAGAAGGATATGGATAATATTAAATCTATTGGGGATTTGATAGAGGAATATGGGTCTGTTAAGACCATTGATTCCCACTTTTCTCAACCTTCATCATGATTATTCTTTATTGGGATGCAAGGGGGTTAAATACCACCTCCCATTAGAATGCTATTCAAGATTTGATTGTGATTCATTCACCTGATATCTTTTGCGTTCAGGAGACTAAGCTTCAGGTAGAATTCATTCTTTAGTATTCTCCTCGTATTTGGTTTTTTGGTTAGTGTCAATGTATTGGCTCTAGGGGAAGTTCTGGAGGTTTGTCTCTTTTCAAGGATCTGCTTAAGGTTGTCCCTCACTGGTGGATCTCTAGCCATTCCTTTATCTCGGTGGCGGATTCGATTTTAGATTCTGGTGAGACTATTTTGATCACTAATGTTTATGCTCTGATTGATATTTGCGGTAAAATATAGCTTTGGGCCCATATCCGATATGTTAGGTCTTGTGCTCCTTATCTACCTTGGATCTTAGTTGGTGATTTAAATTCTATTTTCTGTTTGGAGGAGAAACAAGGGGGGCTACCTAGGTTGGGTCCTGCTTCAGATCTTTTTCGGGAAAATGTAGAATCTCTTGCTCTTGTTGATGTTAAACCCTCTAATGGAATGTTTAGTTGGACTGATAGAAGGAGTGGGCCATAAGTGATATCTGAGCAGTTGGATAGATTTCTTGTCTCTAGTTTTTGGGTTGGGGGAAGCCTGGTCATTTTTTCTGAGACTCTTGATTGGTGCGGCTTTGATCATTGGCCAATTAAGTTTTCAACTTCTTCTTTTCCTAATCCAAAGAATCCTCCTTTCAAATTTTAGCTTATGTGGCTTCACGATTCTTCCTTGTATGATTTTGTATCTCAGTGGTGGCCGGATGGAGCCCCTACGTATGGTACAACTATGTATTCCCTTGTCAAGAAGCTACAATATGTCAAGTATCATATTAAGTGATGTAATAGGTCATGTTTTGGCAGTTTAAGGGCCAAGAAAAGGGAAGTGCAGGAGTGTCTTGTTGTTATTACTTAGTAGATTAGGGATCTGGGATTCTCAGAGGTTCTTGGGCAGGCTGAGTCCCAGACTCTAAAACTAGTGGAGGAATGGGAGCTTTGTGAGGAGATTTTTTGGAAATAAAAGGCTATAATTGATTGGCTTCAAGAGGTTGACAATAATACTGCTTTTTTTCATCACCCTATATAGGCTCAGTGGAATACATGTTATATCTCTTCTCTAGTTAATTTTGAGGGTGTTATGATTTCCTTGCAATAGGTTGTATCTAGAGAGGCTCATCAGTTCTACTCAGCTATGTTTATGGAGGATTCACTTCTTGCGGAGGCTACTGAAGATATGGTTCTTGCTTGTATTCCTTCTTTGATCTCCAATGATTTAAATTATTCACTAATTCATCTAATTACTTTGTCTAAAGTGGAGGAGGTTGTGTTTGGAATGAATAAAGAGAAAGCCTCTAGCTCTGATGGTTTCCCTGTTGAATTTTTCCAAGAGTTTTGGGATATTGTGAAGCTGGATTTGTTGGAGGTTGTTTGAGAGTCTTTTTTGAATAAGCAGATGCTTCGTGCCCTGAATGCTACTTTTCTGATCCTCATTCCTAAGAAGGAAGGGGATGATAGGCTTGAATTCTTTAGACCTATTGTACTCTGTAATGTGGCATACAAGATTATTATGAAATTGATTGCTAAGAGGTTTAAATCTTGTCTTCCAGTTATCATTTCTGAGGAGCAAGGAGGCTTTATGGCGGGTCATCAAATTTTGGATGGGGTGGTGGTTGCTTCTAAGGTCATTAATTCAATGGAAACCTCTAAGGGCAGGTATATGTTCATTAAGCTGGATATGGCCAAAGCATATGACTGATTTAAATGGAGTTTTCTTTAAAGGATTCTGTTGGCTTTTGGGTCTTTTGTAGATTGTGTTAGTTGGACTATGATTTGTGTGTCTTCTTCCTCATTTTCAATTATTGTGAATGGTGAACCTTCATGTCTTTTTGTTGCTACCAGAGGTCTTTGTCAAGGGGACCCACTCTCTCCTTATCTGTTTATTATCATGGCAAAGGGGTTGGGTCAGTTTCTTAAATTTTGGGTTTCTCAAGGCTTGATTCATGATTGACAGCGGGGGTTGGGTCTACCAACATTTTCTCATGTCTCCAGTTTGTGGATGACACCTCTCTCATGGGGTTGGCTCATATTCTGGAAGTTGAATCCTTTAGGAAAGTTTTGGATATCTACCTTGTTGCTTTGGGTCAGAAAGTCAATGAGCAGAAGTCCTCTTTTTTCTTCTTTAATACTCTTCAGGCTATCCAAAAGTGGATTGCAGCTATTTTGCAGTTTCAAATAGGGTCTCTTCCCTTTTTCTATTTGGATATTCCTCTTGCCATTGGTCACCATCCCAAGTCCTCATGGCAGGTGTTGCTTGATAAGTTAAGAAAGAAGGTAACCCATTGGACTCATCGATGGTTGTCTACAGTTGGTAGAGTTACTCTTCTCACTTTTGTTATCCAGACCTTCCCCATTTATAGGTGCTTTGTTCAAGCGAACACAATGAATTTCCTTAGGGAATTTGATGCTCTCTCTTGTCAATTTATTTGGAGTGGTAACTTGATCTCTACTAAGTGGAGCCTTGTTAAGTGGGAATCTGTGTGTAGACTGAAGCGAGAGGGTGGTCTTGGATTACGTTCTACTATCTTGAATGAACAAGTTCTTACTGCCAAGCTTTACTAGCATTGGTGTACCCATGAACACTAGCTATGGCCCCATATTCTCAATGACAAATATCTAATGGGTATTGCTTCTTTTTAGGTTCCTCGCTATCCTTTGGAGGGAAGTGGTTCTATGATTTGGCATACTCTAAAAGTGAGAGGTTAGTTGATTAAGCGTATTCTTTTTTGGATCTATCATTTTGGGTCACAGGGTCTTGTTTGGTTAGATTCTTGCGAGGGTCACCCACCTATTCTCTCTTCTTGCCCTCATCTTCAGTCCCTTTGTAATGTTTTTACTATGGTTGGTTGGGACATTGTTGAGCATTACAAGATAAATGAGCATTGTGGTTTGGTTGTTACCTTTCACTAGAAGCATCCTTTTGAGTGGTCACCTAGGGGGTCTGAGGGTGATAGGCATGAGCTTGCTCAACTTTTGGCTTCTCATGCTTGTAATTCTTTGAGGGGCTATGATTTTTTGTCTTGGGATGGGTCTGATGTGTCTGGGAAGCACTCTGTGTCTGCTAGTTATAAACAGCTGGATAAGAAGTTGTTTGGGGAAATTGAGGTCCTGTGATGGAATCAAGTTTGACACAAGTTGTCTTGGCCCAAGTGTAATTTCTTCATGTGGTTAGTGGCTCAAAATTGGTGTCTCACTTGGGATAATTTTATGCAAGCGTGCTTTCAATGCACCCTCAATGTGTGTGTTGTGTTGTGATTCTAAGGAGAGTGTCTCTCATCTCTTCTTCCAATGTTATTGAACCAAGGGAAACTTTCATGCAAGGTTCGCAGGTTAGTTTAAATCCAAATAAGCATAAAAAGATAAATAAAAGCAACAAACTAACTAGATTATACCTTTCAAGAGAGGAGTCTCTCTTGTTCCTTCGATTTGGACCTTAGTTGAAGCCAAGAATGCACCCCTTCTTGACTTGCTTGGATTGATCCAATGGTGTGATGTGGATGGATCTCCAAGTTGCACAACAATAGATGGATATGAGGATGGATAATTTCTCAAAGTTGGATTATGGATGGAAATATGGCTATAATATGGATTCTCTTAATGGACTCAAACTAGCAACATGAAGTTACTTAGATTGTGGATGATCAAGAGAAGGGATGGAGACCCCTATTTATAAAATTGGATAGAGGACAATGGACAGTCAAGATTGAAGAGGAATGGAGGGCTAGGATTTGAGGAGAGGAGATCACATGGATCAAGGGAAAATGACATGACAAAGGGGGGTGGAGACCAAGAGATTTTCCATAAAGGCATTTCTTGTGTCCACCCTCCTCAAGGTACATGGGGAAGAGTTCCCAATGCACCTAGGAGGAATAAAAGTAATTAAAAATACCTTGGGGGATGCACATGGAATTAAAAATTCCTAAGATATTGTGTGCATGGGGATTGGAAAAGGGAAAAGGAATTTAAAAATTCCTTGGAAAGGTGAGAAGCATGGGAGAATGTGAGATTTTAAAAATCTCACATTCACCCACAAGGGGAACATTTAAGGTGGAAGGTGAGAGGGGGACAAAGAGGATTTAGCCATAAATGGCTATAGTTGACTTTTGTGCCTAATTATGGGGATTAGGCATTAGCAAAGGATTAGGGGGCTATTTAGAAGAATTAGGTGAGGATTAGGAATAAGTGGGATTTGTAGGAAGATTTGACTAGGAGAGAGAATGAGTGGACGTAATTAAAAATTGAAGAATGATGATATGTAGGATTAAGAAAGTTTCTAGAAGAATTGATTGGGCTAATGATGGATTAGGAAAAGGTGATTTGTAATGATCACCAGGAATAATTAATTACTTGAGATAAATTAATTAAAAAGGGGGATTAAGAAGAATTAATTTTGATTGCCTTAGAAGAAGAAAGGAAAATTGATTTATTAAATAAATCGATCATTGGACTATAGTGAAAATGTTAATTAGATTAAATTTAATTAATATTGAGAAAAATAAGGATCCACACAATTAAATAAATTAATTATGTAGGAGATTTAAATTAATTAAAATAATTAATTTAAGTGTCTACAATTATTTTGCTAGGGAGATTTCACATTTTTAGTGGAGGGTGTGGAATACGCCCTGTAGTCATGTTTCCTCGTGGGCTGAGTTTGTGGATCAGTATGGAAGGGCTCCTATTTCTACTTCCTTCATTCAAGTTGCTTGGGCTATTGGACCATCCTGCATTATCTGGAACCTTTGGAAAGAGAAGAATCATCGGATTTTTTCAGGATGTGCAGTTGGGGGCCCCTCGCTTGTGGTGGAAAATATTGCATTATTTGGGAGAACCTATTGCGGCTAAGTGTGATATGACTGAATTGGTGGTTCCTTATGATGGGTATTTTAATCATCTTCATCTACCCCCTCTGCAATGATAGTTCATGTGTAACAGATGTAGACATCCTACCCTGAAGGTGAATAGGGAGGGAAGATGGTCTCCTCCACCTCAAGGAATCCTAAAAATTAACACAGATGGCTCTTCTCATGGAAACCCTGGTCATGCTGGAATTGGAGGTGTGGGTTGGGATAGTTATGGAGATGTTCAATTTATCTTTTCTATTTATATGGGTCTTCATACTATTAATTTAATGGAGGCTCGGGCCATTTTATTAGCTCTAGAGAGTGCAAGTAAATTGGGGTGGCGCATGATCATATGTGAGTCTAAATCTCAGGTTGTGGTCAACTTTTTGAATAGGAAACATTTAGATGGTATTAGTTTGCATTTGGCTTTGATTGTTGAACAGATTCTCAACCTCTATGCTTCTCTGGAGTATGTTACTTTTAACCATATTCCTAGAGAATGTAATGGTATTGTTGATTGTTTAGCCAAATGGACCTCTAATCATATTCATGATTGAAACTTAGTGGATTGGGGTTAGTTACCCTCAGATTTGTCTCAACAGTTGGTTCACTTAGTAGAGCTTGATAGGGCTATGTAATGCACTTGCTTTGTACTTCTTGTTTTTAATAAATTTTTACCCCTCCTTTATGTTAAAATGCAATTCAAAATTACATACATTTTTCTTTTCTTTATTCCAATTATATCATATAAAATGTTAAGATTTATGATAGTCCCAAAGATACTGAGAGGGGGGGGTGAATCAGTATCCAACTAGTTTACAAAATATTTGACCTTATTAAGTATTTTGCATTCCAAAACAGTGTACCGGTAAACAAGAATTAATGCAGTAAATAAGAACAATAAAGACAACATAGAAATCACACCATAACACAAGATGATTAACGAGGAAACCCGGTGTGGGAAAAACCTCAGTGGGATTTGTGACCCACAATATTCACTCACTGGCCAATGAATGGATATTACTTACAAGAGGGGCCTCCACATGCAGGAAGGCCAACTACCTAGAACTCACTGCTCAATTACAAAAGGAAGTCACACTAACTTAAAAAATGGATTATGAAAATCCAATATAATGTACTTCTACAAAAAGCATCTGCTATGCCAGGTTCAGTACCGGTTTAAGTTCATACAATAACCACAAACAATTCTACAAAATTTGCCTTGATATTCGCTCTACATATCCATCATATCTATCCTCTATGATGTGTCACACAAATGATCTACAAGATCTCATACTTATATATGAGTCTCATTACAACATGCCATGTCGGCTTACAAAAAGATATTACAATTAAATACAATATACAATAATCAAAATCATGTTGGCTAGGATGTCGGTAAACATTATTGTCGTTGCCAATAAACTATCTATCATCGTAGAGTGTGTTGGAGCCAGTGCCTACTAGTGCCATAAGATTGCAAGGTTTCCATCAATGACAACACCTTCAATCACCTTTAACTACCATTAGAGTGTGCAATTCCAACAATAAATAGGCAATTTGTCTAATGAACTGAGATCATATAAAATACGTTATAATTTTTTAAATATTAAAACACTTTTTAATCTATTACATTTACCAAGGAAATCATCAAATCATGTAGTTTCCCTTTTATGATATTATTTCCAAGTCAATCCAATAATTATTCATTTTTCTTATTCTAACAACATCCATAAATAGACAAATATAATTCACAATTAACTTAATAATTAGGTTAGCCATCAATTGAAATCAAACATGCATTCATATAAAAATGTGTGCATGTGTGAAAATATATCACACCATCCACTTTCAGATGGCTAGGTAACCTCTACCTAAACCATATTTTCATCTTCACACTTGTCATCAACTCAAGAAACTCATTTTTACATCAGCATATTTGTATACAAAACTTAATATTCATCATCAAAATTATGCATTTATAAATAAACATAATAATTAAGTTAACCATAATCCAATTTCAAAATAAATATAAAGTTAATAGTCAACAAATTAATTAATGTTCTAATTATGTCACATTATGTCCAAAATATTAATACTAATTATGTCTGATAAAATTTGGAGTTGTGACATTGAGTGTTTGTTAAGAATAATCTCCTTAAACATCTCTTTTATAAGGTTGATCTATTTGGGCAGTTAGCAAAATTGGTGATGTTACTTTTTTATTCAACCTGAATTTCATTCTTAGAATTCAATCAAGGGTCAAGATGTCACCGATCAACTAGTAGAAAATCCTTCACCGATATTGTTCCCTAATTTTTTTTGTTCCTAGATGAGAATTTATTTACCATCTACTGAACATATGTGGGAAATGTACTTTGATGGATCAAGATGTCGAATTGGTTCTATAATAGGTGTGGTTTTGTTGGGGAAATATTTTGTAATCAATGTGATTGATTATAAAATGGTAGATTTAACCATAGTTATGATGATATTATATCTCTCCTTACAAAGGAGAGGATGCCTTCATATTGCTAACTATTTCTAGCTAGTATCTAAACTAAACTATATACACTAATTTATATATGGGGTGTTACATTCATCATATCCTTTTCTTTTAGGATAGATCTATTTTCCTTACAATAATTCCTATAACACAAACTTAAGTTTATTACAGTGTATATGATTACAGAAGATACAAACTAGAGCAATAATAGCCGATATAAAATCGGGTTATAAAAAAGATAACCAAGAATGTACCAACAATTCCTAAGTAACAAGGAAACTCATGTAAGCTCAAAGTCTTATGTAGCTTCTCCAAATTGATCATGAGAATAAAGTTGTAATACATGAACAACTCAATGTCTTGTATATGTACCACAATTCAACTAATCTAAAGTATAAGATATTACATCACAAAGTCTCCAAATTGTTATTGATTTATAGATATCAAGAACTTCAAAGTCAATGATGTAGCACAAAGTTTACAAAATTAGATTTTACCATCTTTAAGAAAATGCTTTCTCCACAATGCACAATTCAATAAATATAAGATAATAAAATGAGAAAGGCATAACAACAATCTCACTTCATCAACACATTGAATCTAGCACAAAGGTGGATGCCAACTTGCTTTTTATATTGACTGAAATATTGATTTACAGCTTAAGCACAAAGTCTCAAATTGCTTTTCAAATTGGTAAAGTTTCAATGCATATTATAAAGATGATTATTTACAATGAGGCTCTCTCCTTTATATAGAAAAGAGACTTTAGCAAAAATAGGAATCCTATAAATACTTTGACTTATTCCACAACAAAGTCCAATTTGACTTAGGAATTTTGCTATGTTTACATACACTTTGTATTTACAAAAAGATATGTAAAATATAAAAAACAAAAATACATTTAGATAACTAGAAAGCATAAAAATCTACTAAGTGCCTGGAGACACATCCTCTTCGTCAACGTTCTTCTTTAGGAACTCTTCAAACTTTTGAATGGCAGTATGCATCTTAGATTCATTGGGCCCTAGATTATGACTTGAGATAGTAAGAACCTGTGAGATTAAATATTCTATGCTAATATATCCTTTTTAGTGCCTTTTCAGGATTGTTACCAAATTATCCAGGCTGACCTAGAAATCCACTAACCTATCAATACAAGATAATGTAAAATCACCTTCTCCAACCTCTTTTTGAATTAGTGCACTAAAATATTGAACAACAATATCAATGGGAAAAATATTCTAATCTTCATTCAGTAGCTTACAATGGAGTTTTGAAGCCTTGGTGATAATGTTAAGTGCTTTGTCTTTACATTATTCGTATGCTTCTTGCAGTTCCTTTATCAGTTGTTCAAGAATTTCTATTTTCTATATCATTGCCTCCCTATATTGAATGTGCATTCTCTTAGTGGGGATTACTCCATTTTCCACCAAGAAATACAACTTGAAATCCTTGAGTTTTTTCCAAGCCTCAAGATATTTCTCTTGTACTTGTATTTTCTGTATCAACGGGTCAAGTGTTTGGCCCAATTTGGACTACACACTTTCCAAGTTTTCAAACAACTCAATTGAAGAGCTCAAAATATGTGTTCCTTATGACATCATCATCTCAATCCATGTGTTGATAGCCCTCCCCTGTGAACCAATTCGCTCAACCTTACTAATGGCCTCCTCATCAATTGATGACCCCATTGGTTCAATCACTTTAATACATAGTGATTTTAATTAGAATTACAATGAGTTGTTCTACATAAAGCTTGAGTTTATCTTTGATGACCTTATCTCTATCATATCTTTTAATCAATGCTTTGAGTGTAGCTTGTGTGTCCTCTTTCGTGCTCTCATGATTTTTTTTTCCCAATTAAATGCTTCTCAGTACATAATCAAAAGCCCAAACTTCTTCAGTTGTTTTGTTACATGGAGGTATAACCAATTATGCATACTTATTTCCTACTTGATCTACTTTTACCCTTGAAATAGTTCTGGCCTTCTTTGTAACTTTTGCTTTTGTAAGAACGAGATGACCAAAATCAAAGTCATTCAAGGAGATGGCTTGTTTATTTGTTTTGGGTGTCACTGACTATGGCCAAGGAGGAGGGATAGGATCCACTTCTACACTCACAACTATCATCTAAATAGATGTTGTCTATTGTGGAGTAGTGGCAGTTACAATGAGTGTAGTTTGAGTCATAAATATAGATGGGATTTCTACAATTGATGTACTTGATGATTAAGCATACATGAACTTGTCAAAATAAATGAAAGAGACATCAAGCATGGTGGTGGACACCTCTAACAAAATGGGAAATGAGGAAAGTGAGCCAAAAAAATTCCTACATTAGCTTGGGGAGTATCAAGAATTAATTTATTGGTGGTGGAGGTATTAAAATAAATTATAGGCACCACCTAAAGAAATGTAGATACACTGTGTATAGATGCAACAATAGAAGCAATAAGTAAAGATTGTACTATAGATACATCAGAAATTGAAGGGAGAGATTGCAAACTAGTGGGAGGAGAAATGACTGTGATAGAGATGGGAGTAGAGACTTCTAAAGTCACTTATAGGGTAGACTCTTGCTTTGTTGTAACTAGAGGTTCTAGAAGGTCCTCCTCTTGATATTCCTCTTGTTGTCCTTCTTGCTCATCAGCTTGTTCTTGAAATTTCTCATCAACTTGATTTTGAGCTTGAAGAAATGTTTCTCATTTATCTTTCATCTTATCCTCCCCCGCTATAAATTTGTACTTAGGTGCTTTCTTTGGAGTAGGGGAATCCTCCTTATTCTTTGTCCTCAACTCTAACTTCTTTCTAGGAGGCCCTGTAGTGTCCTCTTTTGAGCCTATTTTGAAAGGCTTCCTCTTGACCCCTTTTTTCTGTTAACAAGTTTTGATTCCAATTGTTAGAATGAACCAGAGGAAAACTAAGAGGGGGGGGGCTAAATCAATTTTCCACAAGTTAAAGAATTATTGGAAATTGTAAACCTTCTACCAGAGCACAATGAAAACAACACAATGAAAGATAAAGCATGAAAGTATAGAACACACAACACCAATAATTTTGACGTGGAAAATCCGGTTAAGGGAAAAACCATGATGGGAAACCCTGCCCACAGTCAGTAAATACTTCTGCAGTAGTATGTGAAATATGACAATGGGGATTGCACTTGCAATTAGGCCAACTACCTAGAGTGCATTTCCCATCACAAAAGGGAAGTCTTGTTGACTTACATAAACATAGGACTTCAATCTAGAGGAAATGAACTGTGAAGATAGAATCTCCTAATGCTTGATACAGTTCCGGTTAAGCACATATGTATTCCCTACAACACCAAACTTTCACAAACCCTTCTCTAAATAATATATCCTTGTTCACACATAAACCACTCTCTAATAATGTAGACATAACCATACCATACCATCCTACACAAATTACATGAATGTATCACCTATATATACAGATCATCAACCTTGATAAACAAGGTCGACTAAACCTTAAACCCATAATTCATAATTACATAAATTACATCACACGGTACCATGAAACCAATATTATGATTTAAATTACATAGCATGGACCTAATTCAAATTCCCAAACAATTTTAACCATCAGAAATTCTTCTAAGACCAAATGCAACATGTTTCACCAACCGATAGAAACCCTCAGTGTCCATAACACATAATAACTAATCGAATCCAAATAGGATCACCAAATCATCACGCCAGGCAATGTGAAGCCACCAAGAAATTAGGGCATGATCAAGAAAACCTTCATCATGTTATGACCCATTTATAGAAGCTGAACCAAAACCAATTAACCATTTCATCAAATATCACCAACCAATACTACCAAAAGGTACCAAGAATATCAACCGACAAACCAGAAAATAAATGATAGCTTCTGGAGCACCAAATCATGAACTAACTGAATATGACAAGCATATAAACATCCCGAATAACCATCCAAAAATGAATCCAACAATCTAATAATACCAGATCAGAATCTTTGAAAACCTCAGCCAAAACCAAGTCAAACCAGAACAGATCAGCAGCCAACCGGAACAGGTCAGTAACCAACCGGACCAGTGTTGACATCAATGACAAAATATAATAAATTCCTGCATAATGCCAACATTTTCTGCAACCAAACATTTGTATTTACTATTAGGATAACTGGTGAACAAATGAGAAGGGGGGGTTAATCAGTTGTTAATAGTTATAACATTTAATCCACAATACAACCTTAAACCGGAGCACATAAACATTCAAATACCAGTAAAGCAAAAATAGATGCTGGTAGACACAAATACCGGTAAACAATGTATCTCAACAAATAAACAGATAATCAAAGCAAAGAACTATACCACATAACACCATGATTTGTATGTGGAAAACCCAGATAGGGAAAAACCACGGTGGGAAGCCTACCCACAGTTAGATGATACTTCTGTAGAAAGTATGTGATACAATGAGGGGCTTGCACATTAGAGAGAGGCTACAACCATCTCAAGATTATTGGACAACAATATAATAGAGTGAACTACTAGAAATAGCATCTACCATGCCTGATTACAGTCCCGGTTAAGCTCAATGTCGGAGGACTAAATCCTCTTTTGAATCCAATTCTATCACCAATGATCGACCAACTCCTCTGCCTGAATGATATTACAATATTTGCACATCACATTCCTTGACCATGACCTTTTCAATAACCATGATACTCTACAAAGAGTTTCTACCTCTTATTTATACAAACCCTAAGGCCTAAACCAATTAGGTCGGCCACCTAAAATATATTAAAATAAGATCATTACATAGTTCCATATTACAATGATATGCCATGTCGGCTTAAGATCAAAACAATAATAACAAATCCATAATCCTCCTGAAACATCCTGGTAACGTGTAGAGTACACCTTAGCATGATATCGGTCCATAACCTAGATAGGCACCATACCTATTCTGAGTCCACCATGCCAAAGCAATGTCTTCAAGAAGTTGAAGCATGATCAAAGAACATCTTCAGCATCCTGAAATCCATGAAGAAGTTGCACCAACACCAATTATGCATCCTATCATGATTCCTCAATGAAATCTCTGTCGGCAAGGGTTTACCAGAGTGTATGATAGCATCCAATTACCAAGCCAATACCAACTAACCAAAACATGCTCATGGAGCATATTACACATGATATCAAACATACTTCATTGATCCAAACATGCCGGAAGTGACCAACATATAGTCTCTTCTGTTGGTAACACTAGATCTTCTATCAATAACCAAAACCAGTGTGTCTGTAATCAACCATAATAGCTAGCGTTGACATCAATGACAAAACATCAATGCAACACATAATCAATTCATCCATAATTCCAACAATCTCCCCCTTTGGTGTTGATGGCAACACAAGATGTGAAAAACATCTAAGTACCAAGAAGTGCCAAACAAGTCTCCCCCTATGGAAGACAACCAACAATCTCTTGAATATCAATAGCTCTCCCCCTGTGAATGATATATTTGTAAGGTTCTGAATGTTTTTTCACATTACTATCTGCACTCCCCCTTTGACATCAATGCCAGAAATCTGACAAAAATATCAAACAATAATGTAAACCTCAAAGCTCACTACTCCCCCTGAGTAGTAGCACCACTCATCAGTGCCAGAATGAATAATGTCTTTGATAATGCATTTCGGACTGATGACAAACTTCATCAATGAAGTCTCTATCAGAGGGGCAGAAACCCCTAACCTATCTCTCAAATACTCAAATAATTCCTTAGACAATGGTTTAGTAAATATATATGCAATCTGTTCTTTAGTATTCACATAAACCAATTTGACTTCCTTTTCTTCTACCTTGACCTTTAGAAAGTTGTACTTTATTGATATATGTTTAGTCTTAGAGTGAAATACCAAATTTTTAGACATGTCAATAGTTGCAGAGTTATCACAGTAGATAACTACCGGTTCACTACAATTTACCCTAAATCCTTCAACATTTGCTTCATCCACAAGACTTGAGTGCAATTAGTTGCTATTGCAACATACTCAGCTTCTGCAGTAGATAAAGAAATGCATGACTATTTTTTTCTTATCCATGAAACCAGTTTCTTTCCACGAAAGAAAGCACCACCAGAAGTGCTCTTCCTATCATCAGCATCACCTGCCCAATCTAAGTCAGTAAATGCACAGAGTGAAATCATCATTTTTAGAATACCATAAACCACACTCTGTTGTTCCTTGCAAATACCAAAGTATCCTCTTTACTGCACATTCATGATTTTCTTTAGGATTACTTTGATATCTTGAAACAATACTTACTACATTCATAATATCAGGTCTAGTCTGAGTTAGATATAACAAACCACCAATCATAGACTTATGCCTTGTCGGATTTACCGATGTAGAAGTATCCTTGATAGATAATTTCTCACTTGTTGCCATAGGAGTACTTACCAGTTTGGAATTATCCATAGAAAACTTTTTCAACAATTCCCTCAAATACTTAGTTTGACAGATAAAAATGCCTTTGTCAGTTTGAGTAATCTGCAAACCTAAGAAAAATTTCATCTCACCAATCATGGACATTTCAAATGCATTCTTCATGTTGTTTGCAAATTCCATGCACAATTTATCTTCTCCTCCAAAAATGATATCATCAACAAATAATTCAATAATCAGAATATCATTATCAGTGATCTTATAATATAAATTACTATCAGCGATGCCTTTAGTAAAACCAAGCTTCAAAAGATATTTATCCAACCTTGCATACCAAGCTCTAGGAGCCTGTTTCAATCCATATAAAGCTTTCTTCAATCCACAAACCATATCTTTATCATCTGTCAATGAAAATCCATTAGGTTGCTCAATGTATACTTCTTCCTCAAGCTCACCATTCAAAAATGCACATTTATCATCCATTTGATAAACCTTATAGTTCTTATAAGCTGCATAGGCAAGAAATAGTCTAACAACTTCAATTCTAGCTACAGGTGCAAATGTCTCACCATAATCAATTCCTTCCATTTGAGAATATCCTTTACAAACCAATCTAGCCTTGTTCCTTACAACTTGACCATCCTCATTTAGTTTATTCCTAAAAACCCATTTAGTTCCAATAACATTCTTATTTTTAGGTCGGGGAACTAAATACCAAGTCTCATTTTTCTCTATCTAATCTAATTCATCTTTCATAGCCTTTAATCAATGTTTATCCTTACAAGCTTCAATAACAATTTCCGGTTCAACTTGAGAAATAAGACATACCTCTTCATTTGTAAGTTTTCTTCTTGTCATAACTCCCTTGTTCCTATCTCCAATGATTTGATCTTCAGAATGATTTAATCTTACATACCTTGGTGTCTTTTAAACTTCAGGTTCATTGCTCTAATCATCAGTCACACTTGAATTTTCTGATTGTGCCAGTGTAACTGTCTCAGCTTCCTGTACCGGTTGAGGCATTGTCAGTTCAGTTATGATCATTTCCACTGTTGGTTCCCTGTCATATGATATAGAATGATTTTTGTACTATTTATCCACTTTTACATTAGCACTCTCAACAATTTTCTACAATATTTTGTTATAACATCTATATGCTTTTCTCTCAATTGAATAACCAATAAATATCCCTTCATCACATCTAGGATCAAACTTTCCAATTGAATCATCTCTTTTGATATAGCATTTACTTCCAAAAATTCTGAAATATTTAATAGTAGGTGTATGTCCAAACCATAGTTCATAAGGGGTCTTACCGGTTTCACCTTTGATGTGAACTCTGTTGAATGTGTAGATTGTTGTACACACTGCTTCCTCCAGTAGATATGAGGCAATTTGGCTTCCATCATCATAGATCTTGTTGTATCCAAGATGGTTCTGTTCTTTCTTTCCACTACTCCATTCTACTAAGGAGTCCTAGGTGCAGATAGTTGTCTCCTGATTCCATTTGTCTCACAATAACTGTTAAATTCATGAGAAGTGAACTCATCGCCATGATCTAATCTTAGACATTTGATTTTCAATCCATTTTTAGATTCAACCTTCACTTTAAAGATCTTGAATTTCTCAAAAGCTTCAGACTTCTCCCTTAGAAAAGTCACCCACATCATTCTAGAATAGTCATCAATAATCAACAAGAAATACCTATCACCTTGAAAGATTCTAGTCCTTGCTGGACCACATAAGTCAATATGAATCAAATCAAGTACATCATTAGATTTATCATGTATGCTCTAAAAAGAACTTCTAACTTTCTTACCCAATTGACATTCCTTACATACCAGATTATGAGGCTTCATAATCTTAGGTATATCTCTAACTGTCTTAGTTGAACTGATATTAACAATACAATCAAAATTAACATGACACAACCTCTTATGTCATAGCCAACTCTCATCAATATGAGCAATTAAGCATGTCTTATTACCAGTGTTCAAGTGGAAGATATTACTTCTTATAGACACCTAAAATTGTCTTGTCTAATTAAATAAATATCTTTATTTATTTAATTATTTTAAGCCTAATTCTTCTATTAATTGAATAAATATTTATTTATTTAATTAATTCATTTATCCTCTTCTAGCCTTATTTCTCATTTAAATAAATACATTTATTTATTTAAATTATCCTTTTCCTAAATTAAATAAATACTTTTATTTATTTAATTGATCTCACTTCTTCTATTAATTAAATAAATCTTTATTTATTTAATTAATTCATTAACCTTTTCCACCCATGACACATGTCATTCATCTCTTAATTCCTACACTACCTACCCTCTCATTATTTTCTTATTTTCTCTACCTACCCTCTAATCTTAGCCGACCATTTATCTTTTACACCTCTTAATCTTATCCCTCCATTTCTTATAGTGTCTTCTATATAAGGAGATGCTTCCTTCATTATCAACCCCCAACTATGCTTTCGAATTTTCACATGCGATCAAGCCTACTTGCAACCACATTTTCATTCTTTGTTGAGCTCTTGTGCACACATAAAATCTGAGAGCAAATATATCAAGCAAGATCAATGGAGATCCAAACCCTATTGGACATGTGATGGTATAATCTTGGTGATTTTATTTGATTTGCATTGTCTTAGGTAATCTTCATATGTTATGGTGGATCTTTGTTGTTGTTAGGCTAGGGTTTTGTGGTTGAATCTATTTAGTCTTTCAATATTGTTGTTTCCATTTTTACAATAAACACTTCCCGTTTGAATACCGGTTGCAATCTCCAAACCAGTCTTGTTAATGATTTTACATTTTTTATCTTTAAACTGAAGTTGAAAACCCTTATCAATCAATTGACCAACACTCAAAATATTATGCTTTAAATCTTCTACATAATAGACATTATCAATATTATGCTTGCCATCTAGAGAAATAATACCTCTACCTTTGATCATACATGCCTTGTCATCTCCAAATCTGACTTGACCGCCATTGTTTTCTTGCAGGGATAGGAATTTACTTTTATCTCCAGTCATATGATGTGAGCATCCACTATCAATTACCCATTCATCCTTATCTTCAACTTTTGCTGCCAAGGCGTTTTCTTCATTTTTGATAGCCGATTCCGATTCATCTTTCTTCAAAGCATAGAACACCCATTCTTTTCCATTGTTGGATCCACTAGCAGAGTCTTCTGTCGGTTCATCTCTAGAGTCATCAGTTACTCCTTCCTCATATGTTATGTAGCATTGTTTACTTTTCTTGAATCTATATTTGTTCCGGTTAGGCTTAAAAGATTTCTTAACTCTTTCCTCAAACCTTGCATTCCTTTTAGGACATCTAGATGCAAAATGACCAATCTTATTACATGCAAAACATTTAAAAGGTTCTTTTCCTTCATACTTACTTCTAGTTGGTCCTTTAGGTACTCTTATGACAAATAAGGCTTCAAGTTGCTCAAGTTCTTCATCTTCTTTCCTCATGTATTCCAATTCTTTTGCATATAGGGATTTCCAATCACTTTTGCCGGTAGATGATGATGATGATGCATGAAGAGCAGGTTTAGACTTTATAGCTCCAAGAGATTCAAATTCTTCAAGCTCAAAAGCAGATAATTTCCCAATCTGAATGTCTATGTTAACTGAAGTGTTTGCCATTGTTCTTAACTCATTAATTGCAGTTGCCTTCATCTTATAAGCTAGTGGAAGATCTCTCAAGACTTTGGAAACTATTTCATCTTCACTTAGAAATCCTCCACAACATTGAATTCTCATAACAATCTCATTTACTCTTTCCATAAATACAACAATTCTTTCATTATCTTCCATTTTCAAGTTTTCATATCTTACCCGGCAACCATAAAGTTTAGCAATTTTGACAGTAGGGTCGCCTTCATTCAAAGTTTTTAATTTGTCCCACCGAACCTTTTCTGATGATTTATCAGTCAATCCCATGATCTGTCGATCAGTAAGTGCACATAAGAAGTCTTTTCTAGCTCTACAATCATTTTCAATATTCTTATCCAAGTCTACAGGAGTAGGATTGCTAGATGTCGGATCATAAGGTGTGTATCCTTTCTCAGTGATCTCCCAAATATCCTTGCCAAGACATCTAAGATGAGTCTGCATTAGAATTTTCCATATCCCATAATTTGTTCCATTAAGCTTAGGGATTTCTCTTCTAAAAATAGATGTCGATGGATTAGAAGTGTTAGTTGCCATAGGATCTACCTCAAGTGGTTAAGCTTGTACAAAAGAGAACCAAAGCTCTGATACCAGTTGATAGGATAACCGGTAAACAACTGAGGGGGGGGGGGTGAATTAGTTGTTAACAATTATAATATTTAATCCATAATACAACCTTAAACCAGAGCACATAAACATTCAAATACCGGTAAAGCAAAAACAGATGCCAATAGACACAAATACTGGTAAACAATGTAACTCAACAATAAAACAGATAATCAATGCAAAGAAACCATACCACATAGCACCATGATTTGTACGTGGAAAACCCGGATAGGGAAAAAACCACGGTGGGAAACCTACCCACACTTCCAATGCACAAAACATCATGCGGTTTTTCGAGAACATCGCACAAGGCACAAGAAACATAAATCAACGATCTGCAAGTCACAAAGATCAATCGTAACCCAAAATCATCTTCACTCAACACACTGCCAGACTAACCAGAAAGAACATATCAACCGGACCAATACCAAAATCGATATCTCACCGGAATAAAACCCAAATGCCATGAAACTCAACCATGACAAAGACAATGAACTCAAGGGAATAAATCCAACGCTAAACTCTCAAACATGAAGAAATGCCATGATATCCAAGAAATTCCACTACTAACTGCCTCAAATTAGTAAGAACTACACCAGTGCTCCTGCATCAGACTCTTAGGGTTAATTGAAAAGTGAGTCCTATCCCTTGATCCATTTTGGCGATCTGAACAAGTCCACAAGTTGCCTCAACTTCCTCTCCAACCAACTGGTGCATAATCGGGTCTTCCTCCAACAATAGGTTCACAAACCAGCTCTGATACCACTTGATGCAGTCAAGGTAGGGAGATCCAATGAAGGACATCCCAGATTTGCAGCCTAACACAAACACCATGCAAAATATACTAGTAACCGGTAACACAATGCCAAAAATAGCAGAAAGAACAACCGGTAAACAATATGAACAATTCTTATTACAGTCTGAAGAATTACATATTCCACATGCTGGACTACAGCCCAAGATTACAAAACAACTCTTACAACTTAGATCTATGATCCATAGATTATCCTCTTCATAAATCATCATCCGGTAATAGCTTCCACTGTTCTGCACTGATCCGGACCTCAACCATCCCAACTTCAATCTCCCTGGACCAGAATCTCACCGGAATCAATATACAAATCTAAGATCCATAGATCTTCTGCTTGACGAATAGGTCTTTGGTAATAGTCTGCATTGTTTTGCACTAATCCAAACTTCAACCATCTTGACTTTAGTCTCCCTAAACTAGAATCTCTCTAGAAACTACATCTTGCTTGATCTTGAACTTCAGTCTTCTATCTTTTGTCTTCTGTCTTCTCAAATGATTCACAAACATATATTTATACCGTCCGCAAATAATAATAACTTGATCAAGCTGGGCCAAAGACCAACCGGTTCATGAAATGTGTAAACAATAACAAGTCGACTCGAATCATTAAGAACAACTTCCAATACACAAAACATCATGTGGTTCTCTAGGAACATCGCACAAGGCACAAGAAACATAAATCAACAATCCGCAAGTCACAGAGATCAATCGTAACCCGAAATTGTCTTCGCTCAACACACTACCAGACAACCAGAAAGAACATATCAACTAGGCCAATACTAGAATCAAAGCCAAATTCCATGAAACTCGAACATGACAAGGACAAAAAACTCAAGGGAATAAATCCAAATCCACAAAACTAAACTCTCAAACATGAAGAAATGCCACGATCTCCAAGCAATTCTACTACTAACTGCCTCAAATCGGTAAGAACTACATCGGTGCTTCTGCATCACTTTCTTCTGAACTTGAGAAGTGACCTCCTCAAACTTAGGGAAATGACATGATTGGATGAGTTAAGGCTAATTGATTAGGATTAGATGGGTTCTAGAAGAATGATTAGGAGGCAAGTGAGAAATGTAGGAAAGGGCATGTGGGAGAAATAGAATTTTAATTAAAATAAAATATTTTATTCCAACTAAAATAGATGCAACTTGCATAAATGCAAGTGGGGGGATTTTTATAAATAAATTTGATTTATTTATATGCAAGTATAAATTTAATGAAATGTAAATTTAATTAAAAGGAAGAAAGGGGAATTTAATTAAATAAAGTGATTTATTTGATTAAAGGCTAGATAGGGGTTAGATGTGTTTAATTAAATAAATTGAATAATTCATTTAATCAAATAGATGAAAATGAAGAAATTAATTAAATAATATTTAATTAATAAGGGGATGCGGTTGAAATAAATATTAAATATTCATTTAAGAAGGTGGTCATATTTATACGTCTACACATATCATTTTAGATTGGCCTTCTTTTGGTATCCTTATCAGAACTCGATATAGACAGTAGGACAAAGAATATCCTTTCTTTCCCAAATATGAAGTAACCCTCACTCTAGAGGACCACCTCTATAATCATGTCATCACTTGAACTCTTTGGAGTACAACCACTACTTATACATAAAACTCTTTTATTGGAGTCTAACATCGATTGTTTAGACCTAGTATATCAATCAAGAAAGGAGATAAAAAGCTAAGGATTGGGACATAGTTTGTATATACTTTTCTTACACATTTTCCTTCTAAGACAATAATGAACAAATCCAAAAAGCACTACTGAAGGTTAAGGATATCATCTTTAAAAACTTGCTAGAAAAATCTATCTAGAACCAAACCCACCACCCTAGAGTGAAGGAGTATGGGAACTAGTTGAATGGTTGGATAAACAAACACAACCTGCACAAAACAAAAGTTACAAAATCTACATAGATGAAGAAGAAGTAGATCCAAAGATAAATATGGAACTAGGAGAAGGGGAACGGGAAATATATCTCAAAAAGGATTCTGGAACACACTATTACAACTAGCCAATAAAAATTCGAGAGGAAAACATCGCTACATCAGATTGTCCAATGATGGAAAAGATTGGAGATTGTTGGGATGAGCCTACTGTGGAAACCATCATTGAACTGTTAACAAAATATAAAGAGTTGTTTTCTTGAACATTCATGAAGATGAAGGGTATCAAAGAAGAGGTGGGGACCATGAAAATACAAGTAAAGGAAGGCACCAAACCAATTCGAAAATGATCATACCATCCAAATCCCAACATGAAGAAGAGAGTTAAGACCGAATTGGATAACATGCTAGCAGCCTAAATAATTAAAATAGTGCAAGATTTTGAATGGATAAGCCCAATGGTTATTCAAAATAAAAAGATAGGTGGCATACAGATGTGTGTGGACTTTTGGGAGTTTAACAAAGCTTTCCTACATGCTCCTTTCCCCACACCCTTCATTGAAGAAATTCTCGAATCAACTATTGGGAGAGAGATTTACTCATTCACTGATGACTTCTTTGGATATTGTTAGGTCTGAATAAGAGACGAAGATGAGCCTAAAACAACCTTTTCTTCAAAATGGGGCTCATTTATGTACACGATGATGCCTTTTGGGCTTAAAAATGCTCCAACAATATTCAACCAAATTATGGTAAACACATTTAAAGATTTCATTCATGACTTCAAGGAGGTGTATCTTAATGATTGGACTATTTATGGATTAGTAAAATACCATGTGAAAGCACTCTGAACAATATTGAAAAAATGTAGAAGCGTGCAAAATTCTTTAAACTTAAAGTAATGCATTTTTGCAGTCCTCTTTGGCAAACTACTAGGACACATCACCTGTACAAAAGGACTAATGGTGGACCTAATGAAAATTGCACTCATCATGAATCTTCCACCCCCAAGGTAGCACCTGGAGTTAAAACATTCCTTGGATATGTCGATTATCATAGGAAATTCATAAAAGGATACACAACAATAGTTGTCCCACTAGGATAAGAAGAGGACTCATGGCGAGCTCATGGCGATTCATGGCCTGGTAGGGCATCATGGAGATTAGGGCACCTAGGTCATTTCAACAATAGGGGACGTTCACTGATGGCCATGAAATCAATGTGATTCTATACTCCGCACTCATACCGAATGCCCTCAATTACACAAAAGAAGAGAAATCAGACATGGAAATTTTTTGCCCAGGCCGTAACCTCCAGAAATTTCTCAAGCTTGGACACCCGGGCCAAGAGAGTGGCGATAGGTCCTAATAACATCCCCATCCCAGCCAGGGTTCAAAAAGCTCTGCACCCAATGCATCTCTGGGTCGTAGCCATGTTGGCCACCAAACTAAGCAGCCTTTCAGGAGCACTCTGAATTTGGATTTCAAAAAACTTCCTGGCCATCGCCCGCCTCCAGCCTTTGCCCTCAGGGATCGGACATGGAATCAAAAAACCATGGGTAGCAAACTTTTCATCCTTCCTTCTGACTCCAATCCCATGGTCGTCAGATTTAAATAAAATGCTTTTTTTGCACATTGGTGTGGTATAGGTGGGAACAGCAAAGAAATAATCTTCTGGTGGATGTCTTCCTTCCTAGGTTTGATCGCAATCAGACCGTTACAGAATGATTTCTTCTTTCTAGAGTGTGTTGACTCTTCTCTAAAGAAAGTAATCACAGAAGGATGCCCATTGTTCTTTCAAGCCTCGTCCTTCAATTTCATTAATTGGAAACCAGGATTCAATCTAGCGAATCATAGATTTGAGAAATCCCCTGTCTGGTTATCTCTAGTGGGCCTTCCATCTAAGTTTTGGTACCCGGAGGCTTTGGTAAAAATTGGGGATGCTTTAGGAACCCTAGTTGGTATTGAGGAGGATTTCCTAAAAGGTCTTAAAGGAGATGTAGCAAACATCTATTGGGAGATTGATCTCCAAAAAGGATTCTAAAGTGCTCTAGAAATCATTTCAGAAATGGGAAGATGGAAGCAAAAAGTGCAAAGACTGGGCAAGCAAATTCCTGGCAAATGTACTCTCTGAAACCAAATAATCAAGAATAGCTCAATTGCAGCCTCAATGGGTGCTATTCATCTCACACATCAGTTTCACCTTCGAGCTTCCCTGATTAAGAAAGGACCGAAGCTGGTTAGGGGGCAGGATAATCCTTTGGTTCCATCTGCAGTGGACGCAAACCAGCTCGGCAGGAAAGCCATTGGCTAGTCTCAAGTCAAAGATCATGTTTCTTCAAGGCCTCCAACCTTTCCAGTGTCTCAGCCACTTCTCACTCCTTGTTCTTCTCCCCAGCTTAAAGATCCTCTTAGCCAGTTGCTGCCCTCTAGCATAGGTATGATTTCTCCATCCCCTCTTTTTTCCCCTCTCGGTTGTCCTCCTCTTATTCTCTCCCCTATCCTTAAGTTGCAGCCTCACAAAGCAGTTAGAAGTCTTTTTGGCCAAAAGCAGACTCCTTCCCTTTCCAGAGGAGCTTTTAATATCTTCTCTCAGCCTTCTTCCAAGGTTCCAAAAAAACAAAAAGTCTCAGATTCAACAAACAGAAATCTCACACCCATCTCAAGAAAACCATTCCCAAACCATTGCACGTTGCCAAAATCCTGCAAGAAGAGGAGTCCATTTAAAATGATCTTATGGCTGAGTTAGAAGAGGACCATGAGCCTCTTCTACCTAATGGAGAAACCCACTCTCCCTTATATTTTCCCCCATCTGGGCAAATCCTTAATCTCTCAATGGGTAGCCCAATACCATCTATGTTTTCTCCCATTCCAGCTCCTCAAGATCTGGGCCTTTCTTTAGATCAAAATGCTAAGAAACTGCTGCAAGATCTAATGATCCAAGATGAGGACCCGGACTCAATTCTAGATACCCCTCTAGCAGTACTGTACTCTCAGGTCAAAGAAAAAAGAAAGTTAGGCCTTCATTAGATTCATGAGGGATTGGAAAAACCAGACTTTGGTTTATCCCCTCCTAAGAAAGGTCGTAAATCTCTTATTGAAGCCAGGATTTTAGATGGTGTTGCTGAAAACCAATCAAAACTTCAAGACCTTTGGAAAGTAGGGAAGGGAAATCCCCTTCCTGAACAACAATGAAAATCTTATCTTGGAATGTTAGGGGCCTCAATGCCCCTAACAAATAAAGGGTGATCAAAAGGAGGATTCTTTTGGTCAGTGCAAAAATTATTTTTTTACAAGAAATGAAGCTGGACAATATGCAAGAAGTTGCTTTTGGTAGTGGAATTAGCCCCCATTTCATGACTTCCTCACAAGTGACAGTGGATTCAGATGGGGCTTCAAGTGGCCTAATGATAATCTGGAAGCCTTCCCAAGTTCAAGTTGTTGGCATTGCTTCAAACAGGAATTGGATCCTGGCAAAAGTATTCCATCTCCAATCCAACTCATCTTTCCTTGTCATTAATACTTATGGTCCAGTCTCCCCCATCAACAAATGCCTTTTATGGTCCTCCTTAGATGTAGTCATGTCTTCTCATACTAAGGAACAACTCTTTATAGGGGGTGACTTCAATGCTATCAGAAGAACCTCTGATAAAAGGGGAGGATTAATCCGCTTAAGAGGACCTCATCAGGACTTCAACAACTGGATTGATAGGAATGGTCTGATGGAAATAGATTCAAGTGATTTGTTCATTTGGACAAATAGAAGGAAAGGCTTTAGCAATATTGCCAAAAAATTAGATAGATTTTTTTTGGCAAGGTGACTTAAGGAGCTTCCCATTCACCCTTTCATGCTCGGTAATCACCTGTTCAGGATCGGATCATTATCCCATATTGTTGTCCTTGATTGATAATAATTCAAATTGCAAAGCCCCATTCAGGTTTGAGAACATGTGGATGAAGGACCAAAACTTTCTCTCTTTGATAGAAAACTAGTGGAAGGAGGTGTCGATGGTAGGCTCAAAACTCTTCTGCTTTAGTGCAAAGTTGAAATTTGTCAAACACAAATTGCTTAAATGGAACTCCCATCATTTCAGAAACATTTTCTCAACAAAATGTTCGATAGAAGGAAGATTGAAAGCCCTAAATGATAAGATCATTCTGGAAGGTATGGATCTGGAATCCTTTCAACAATAAAAGATGCAGGATATCTTGTCCAAAGAAGAGATTTTCTAGAAATAGAAATTGAGGGAGAACTAGCTTAGTATGGGAGAAAAAAACACTAAGTTCTTTCATAATGTAACAAAGATTAGAAGGAGTAAAAGTTGGATATCAAAACTAGAGTCCAGGGACAACCGGATCATAGAGGATCCTGATGAAATTAAGGAGGAAATCATTTCTTTCTTTTTCAATCTCCTAAACAACTTTGAAGGTTCTCAGCTACTAGAGGAAGGAAAGATGTTGGATGCTATCCCCAAGATCATCACAGACAAGCAGAACCAAAATCTAATTGAGGGTCTAAAGATGGATGAAGTTTTTCAAGCCCTCAATCAACTCCCTTTAGGTAAAGCTCCTGGCTCAGATGGCTTCCCAGTGGATTTTTACAAGAAGTGTTGGCATATTTTAGGTCAAGATCTTGTGGCAGCTCTGGAATGCTCAAGGAGATTAGGAAGGCTTCTTAAGGAAGTTAACAACACATTCATCATCCTCATCCCTAAGAAGGAGAATGCAGTAAAGCTGGGTGATTTCAAACCCATCTCACTTTGAAACACAGTTTATAAAATCCTCTCAAAAGTCATGATGAATAGAATGAAGCCCCTCATGGAACCAATCATATCAGAAGAACAAACAGGGTATGTTGTAGGTTGCTCAATCCTTGATGGAGCCATAATAGCACAAGAAGCAATCCACACTCTTCAAAGTACTAAAAGACCAGGTATGATGATTAAAGTAGATATTTCAAAGGCTTATGATAGTGTAGATTGGTGCTTCCTCTGCAAGGTTATGCAAGCCTTTGGTTTTGCAAAGCAGTGGATCGATTGGGTCTTTGATTGCATCTCCACCCCGAAATTTTCAATCTTGGTAAATGGGAAACCAGAAGGCTTTTTTTCCTCCACAAGCGGAATTAGATAAGGAGATCCTATCTCTCCTTTTCTCTACATTATAATGGGGGATATTTTGGGCAGAACAATAAAAAGAAGCCACATGAACAATCTTTTAGAGGGTATCAAGGTAACTAGAAACTTTTCAGTCACACACCAGCAGTTTGCAGATGATAATCTCCTCTTGGGGGAAGCAAAAATCAAAGAGGCTTCCCACCTTAAACAAATTCTAGACACCTTTGGGAAAGCCTCGGGCCAAATAAGGAATAAGGACAAATCCAAGGTCTACTTCTTTTCTACCTCTAGACAATTGCAGTCTAAAATACTTTCAATTCTGGATTGTAGTGAAGGATCCCTCCCTTGTATCCATTTGGGAATCCCAATTGATCATGACACTGGGAATGCTAGATTGTGGGATCCTCTTAAACTAAAAATGGATTAGATTTCAAACTCCTGGAAAGGGAAATGGCTGTCCTGGGCGGGCAGACTTGTTATGATCCAAGCACTATTAGCGGCCCTGCCCATCTATCTTCTATCCATCCTATCTCTCACAGCAAGTGCAAATGCCTTTCTTATTAAGAAAATGAGGAATTTCTTTTGGCAAAACTCAGAGGAGAAACACATAATAGCTCTAATTGTATGGGAAAAAATAATCAAGCCTAAAGTCCTGGGGGGTTTAGGCCTTAAGGATCTCAAATTGCAAAATAAAGCTCTACGGGCCAAACTAGTATGGAAGTTCATCAAGAATCCTAACATTACATGGGCTAAAATGCTAGCCACTAAATATTTACCAAACCATGAGCCAACCAATCTTCTTCGAGCAAACTCATTTCCCAAGGGCTCTAAAACGTGGAATTTTTTAATTTCCTGCAGAAACCTGATATCAGAACAAGTCTCATGGGATATCTAAGATGGAGCTTCAAGCCTCTTTTGGTAAGACTCCTGGGGTAGCTACCCTCCCATAGCTAATTCACTCAACATTCCAGCAATAGAAAACTGGCTTAAGCACCATTGGGGTGTCAGAGTTAGAGATTACATGGTTTTTTATGGTTCACCTGGTTCTCAAAGTTGGAGATGGAAATCATTGGAAGGAGTTCCTACTGCAAGGAATGATATAGACCAACTCAAAGAACTCTTAAAAGCTAGAAATTTTAATCTGAGAAGAGGGAATGACTCTTTAATTTGGGCTTCTTCCAAAACAAGGCTCTACAATCCTAGAGATGGTTACAGAGTACTGGTTAACAATGTTGCTCAGGATCAACTGGATTTCCCCAAGAAGTTGTTTTGGAGCTCTAAAGTTATCCCTAAGGTAGGGATCTTTGCATGGCTAGCTTATCAAAGGAAGATCTTAACTACGAAAAAATTCACAAAAATGGGGTTCGCAGGACCCTCTAGGTGCATCATGTGCAAAGCTCAATCAGAGACAGTGGACCATCTGCTACTCTCCTATCCCTTTGCGTTCAAATGTTGATGATGGCTCTGTGCTAAACTTGGCCTGATCATAGCCCTCCCAAACGAAATCAAATCCCTGTTTCAAAGCTGGCCTATCCCAACCAAGGAGTCCACCCTAAGTTCAATCATGGAATTGTCCCCTTCAAGTCTAGTCTGGGAAATATTGAAGGAGAGGAATCGCAGGCTATTTGACAACAAATTCAGAAGAATAGAAACAATCTTGAACTCAATTGAATCGATTATTGTGGATTCAGTTAACTGCAAGTTAGCCTTCTCTTTAGGTCCGCCAAAAGTTTTCTCATCTTGGGATGAAAGCATAAGGAAAAACTGGCATGGGATCAGGATTCCCCCCTCTCTTGGGCAAAAAGACAATAGGAGAGAGACTGTTATCTAGTCTCCTCCAAAGCCTGGTTGGATAAAACTAAATTTTGATGGCGCCACAAGAGGCAACCCGGGCCCTTCAGGCATAGGATATGTAATTAGAGATCACACAAGAGCAATCCTTGGGAAAGTGGCAAAGTTGATCCCCCCAGACACAAAAAACATAGCAGAGTTCAAAGCTCTACAACTCGGACTGAGAGATTGCATTAACCATGGTTTTAATAACATCTTAGTGGAGGGCGACTCAGAGATTGCAATTAATGCCATCAAGAGGAAAATCACTCCAAATTGGAGACTACAAGGAATTCTAGAAAGCATAGTCACAAGCCTAGACAGGATCAACAATTATGAAGCTAAACATATCTACAGAGAAGCAAACTCAGAGGCAGATGTTCTTTCGAAATTATCCGCTAAAGGATCCTATCTCCACAGTTGGGATTAGGGGTATCTTCTTGTTTCTCATACTGACCATTGCAATTGACAGGCTAGGGTCCCAGAGGTTCAATCAGATGCGAGAATCCCTTCAGGATCTTGCAGAAGTATCTTGTCATTTTGCTATACGGTTAACATTAAATTTAACCCTGGCGGCTAAGCTTAATGGTCATATTAATTCAAATTTAATCCTACCTTTCTTAGGAGGGTGGGCCCGCAGTTAAGCACGTCATCTAGGCCGTAGTCATGACTTATGCCTTCTCCTATCTTCCTCTCAAGATAGCTGACAAATTGTCAAATCAATTTAAGGTCTGCGTGGCCCATCTGGGAGAGTTGGCATGACAAGGACAAACATCCTTCGCCACCTTTGCTGGCAAATTTATTGCAAACCCGACCCTCATTATTCGGCTTTAAACAGTGTGCCATCCTTCTTCTTCGCATTTGTTTTCTATATTATGTGTTCATTCCCATCTCTCTGCCTTTTTATCTCGGAGTCCATTTCCTCCTCTATTGATCAGCCTGCATTGCAATCTGTGGCGTTCGATCCCCCTTTTGGTTTCATCATGAGCGTATATCCCAGACCCACTTGCTGTTTTGGAGCAGACACTCCAATCTCTCTCTCGGCGTCAACGCGTCAAGTCTCTTTCAGGAAAATTACAGACTTAAGGCTCAAGCGCATCCTCCTCTTCTCAGATTTCCCCCTCATTTTGGCAATGAAGATGATCTTGGGCAGCGGACACCTGAACAGAGATGAATATCCTCGGGACAACACCAACATTTCCTCAAGGTTCGTTGCCTCCCTGCTAGACCTAAAACTCACCAAGCAGACAGTTTGGTCCCTCACCAAGAAGCTTTTCCCTGAGGAGGTCACTCAAGAGCTCCAGGAAATTCTAAACAAAGCAATTCATGACTCTGGGGCCCCTTGGCCAGGGGATAGAATCCTCTTCAACGCTCATGGAGAATTAATTAATTATTATCCCTTCCTGCTTGACCTGAAAGGGAAAGACCTAGATAGACATAGAGTTTTTGTGGGTGTTGGTCTTGGCTACCTAAAATGGTGGTTTCTAGGAGAGAACTCAGACGACCTGGGAAGGGAGGAGGACCTTATTCAGTTTGCTAGACTCAATGGTATTTTGCCTCCGAAACCAGAAGATGAAAACCCTATTTTGGAACAGGCTCGCAAGGGTCGTGCTCGCAGGGGTCGTCGCGGGTCTGGAAATGGTTGTAGTAGAGGTCGCCCACCGAGTAGAGGCTATGGACGCGCGAGGAAGGAGAAACTATCATCTGAAGCTCAAAAGGAAAATGCAAGCTAGGCCCCTCTAGCTACCTTATGTTTTTTGTTATGTCTCTCGAGCGGTTTTTTTTATTACTTCATTATAATCTCTATTAATAGGGCAATAAGATTCTGCCATTTAGACTTTAAATTCTTGTTTTAAAGGGTTTCCTCAGACTTTCATATGGAATGCTTTCTTGTATTCCTTCTTTTCTAATAGAAGGAATTTGGATGCATCTTTTTGAACTCTACTAAAAACTATTGCTCTGTAAATTCTATATATTTTAATATAATCTGGCTTTGCCTTTACCAATCAAAAAAAAATAGTTGTCCCACTAGAAGAATTGTTGAAAACCCTAAAAATAAACAAATCGATAGAATGAAATCCTGAATGTCAATAGTACTTTGATACCCTAAGAAATAGATAACAAAATCCATATTCTAATATTTCATGTACATGTAGATGCCTCTGGCATAACAATAAGCGTCATATTATCTCAATCCAGGAGAAACAAGGACCACCCGATAGCCTTTACTAGTAGAAAACTATCCAAAGTAGAAAGGAATTACACCACTACGGAAAGAGAAACTCTAGCTATGGTCTACACCTTGCATAATTTTTGAAACTACTTTCTATCTACTCCCTTCAGTTTCTACATTGACTATGAACCCTCTAAATTCCTTCTAAACAAATCGGTGATACATGGAAGAATATGTAGATGGCTCATGTTGTTCCAAGAATTCAATTTCAACATCATGATTAAGTCCAAAAGAAACAACCAAGGCCCGAATTACAGATCTAGAATTGATATCGGAGAAGATCTTGAGGATATTGATGAGGAAGACTTATTGAGAACATACCTATTTCAAATTACATTGATACTTCTAAGAATTTCATGATGTAGCAAAAGTCCTTTCAACCAGAAAGTTTCCCTCAAATATGTGTACTCATGATAAACAACTATTATTATGGAAGTCCTTTCATTTTACATTGATTGATGAAGCATTATATAAAAGAGGACGGGATGATATACTATGAAGAGTAGTCTACACACATGAAAGAGAAAAAATTCTAAGATTATATGAAGGAATAGAAAGGGGACATTGCAATGGCGACACTACCATCCGAAAAATTCTACTTGTCGGATTATGGTGGCCAACTATATATAAACTGCATGAAATATAACAAATAATGTGATATCCGCTAGAGAACAGGATGACTTACAACCCTAGATGAGATGCCCCTATGACCAGTTCTTGTATACAATCCATTTGAGAGGTGGGCAATTGATTTCATTGGACCAATTGACCCTCAAGCTAAAGCATCCAAAGCAAGATTCCTTATCTCTGGAGTAGACTACTTAAATAAATGGACAAAATATGAACCAACTAAGGAATATATAACATACACAATAGCTAAATTCATCTACTAGACCTTAATCACTTGATTTGGTTGCCCCAAAGTAGAACAAGTGACCAAAGAAAATATTTTTTCAAAAAAACTATCAAGGAGCTCTTGAATAACTTCATGATTACACATATCCGGAGTACCCCTACCATCTGCAAGCTAACGGAGCTAGCAAAGCCTTAAAAATTTCTTAGTATCCACTCTAACCAAATGTGCAATGCAAATAGGACAGACTAGAACATTAAAATACCAACAATACTTTGGGCTTTCTAGACTACTTATAAATGAGGGACAACGCGTTCACCTTTTGAACTAATCTATGATCTAGAAGCTACATTGCTTATCAATTTCATTATTAACAATCTTCAGACAATACTCCCTCTCTAACTCATAGAGGATGAACCAATTAAATAAAGTCTCGCCAAATTAGACAAACTAGAGGAAGATAGGAAAACTCTAGAAGGTCACCTCATAATAGAAAGAAGAAGACAAAGCCTGGCATGATTGGAATCTGATGATGAAACAATTCAATCTTAGAGATACAATCCTTCTCTACAATAGAAATTCAAGAAATAGGGAAAACTCAAAGTTTGATGGCTTGGGCCTTACTGAATCAATGATATTTTGGAATCTAGAGCAATCCAACTAGAGACGCTATAAGGGAAAGTCTTGCAATGCTATGTTAATGGAGCTAGACTCAAACACTATCATCGGGATATAGGAAAAAAGAGTGGTTGACTTGAGGACAAGTCAAGGTTTTGTCAAGGGGATGATGTTGATTGGAAAACGAGATACAAACACCGATCTAGAGAGAAAAGGCTGTAATCTGATAACAAGAGTTCTAGAATAGGTGACTTGGGGAATACACTAGTTTTTAAGGATATTATCTAAGGGTTGCATCCCTAAAAGGAGACATAAGCATAGTAATAGAATAAATGAGTGAGAGAATCTAGATAGAAGTAAATAGAGAATACTAGGAGAAGATAAGTGTAAAGGAGATATAAGGAATGTACATAACATGTTAGGATATCAATATAAAGAGATCTAATTATCATACCCAATACTATGCATGATGTTTTCTTTTTGTTTATGTGACTAAGATAGATCTAGAATTAATTTGTTCACTACCTCAATAGAATTGAGTCCAAGGTTATAGAGTACAACTATCAGAAATCCTTTGGGAATAGAACTCGAATATGTCTCTTTCATATTTTTTGCTGACACTCTTCACTAGGCTTTAGATGAGGTCAAAATGGGTTTTAGATGGTTATGAATGTGTCAAGTAGGTCTGATAACTTATATTTATAAATAATGTTCTTTTGAATAGTGAGTTGAATGAAGTGAATGGGTTGACTAGTTACCTTATAGTTAGTTTGTTTATCTATTGAGTAGAGGTCATCTTGTGTTGGATCTAAGTGATTTTATGCATTTGTGAAATTTAATCCCAAACATATAAGAATTTTTGTATATACTCGTAGATCAATCAATTATGATCTACTTGTTCTGAATTAGGAAACTCTCTTCCAATTATAATGATATCCCAAGTATAGGCATTGACTTTTACTACAATGGATGGAGTTAGGTCCCTATGAGGGCGTATGTAGATGCTCTTGCATGTAGACTAGTCCTCTCTATCTGAGGTGATCACTAAAGGATAAATCTTATGACCTGCTTAAGATAAGCTAATCCATTCGAGATTGACTATAGTCAAGGAGTGTACTATTTTGGTAGATTCTCAATCGTACTACATAGTTAGTGGTTGGATAACTCTAGTTGCATGGAGGCAAAGGAAGCATTGTGTTGATCTAGTCTATTAGATAGATTTTTCCATGAGCATGTCGGCCTAGGGGCTAGTTGTATGGCAGTGATGGATGTCCTCATTGCTTAGCTACTTGATGGACTTTAGGGAAGAGAGTTTCTAATGAACAATAGGTAGGTAATAATTGGACAAACCTCATAGTATAATTTTGGGCATATCTTAATGTGCAAATCGTATACTTGACCTTGTTGGGACGAGGATACACACTCATTGTAGTATGGAATACATCAAATCATGTTCCCACTTGCTCATTGGTGCAAAAAACTAGGGAAAAGAATGTGACCCACATTGTAGTGCATAGTGCATCGACATTCCTTTTATCTAGGATGTAGCATGGTCAAGTGATAGTTAGCCATTATAGATGTGTTGATCTTTCATTGTGTAAATGTTATTCACTATACATATGACGTACAATAGAGCTAGTCATTGTGTATATGTGTATGTTAAAGCTAATCATTATGTATATGCGATATGTATAAGCCATTCATCTTGTGTATATGTGATGTGTTCTCAAGTCACTTCCTATATTGGGAAATTATGAAAGGAGTGTCATTGTGTATGTTGGTACACTGCTTGATGGCAATGAGTTATTGGACTAAGTTTAATAAACAGTCATGGTTTAAAAAGAGACCAAAGATCTCATATGAGAGGAGAGCATGAACTCCCTGTAATCTTTGAAGGCGAACTAGATCCTTTGATTTCCCTCGTGGGGATACATAAGAAGGATCATCAGGAATGAACCCTCAAGGCATAGGTCTAGGTCTAGGGATGATCTTGTCATTAGGAGCTTACCACCTTCGAGAGTAAGCATAAGTGGTGGTGTAGAATTATTGTCATCATGGTGATTTGTGAAATTGTGAAGTTGACACTTTTAAGCTAAGAACAAAGATGCTTGGTCGATTAAGTTGGTACTTGTGATAAACAAAAAAAAATAGCAACTAAAGGCAATTGTTATACAAATATAAAGTTTCCTATAACATTTTAGTTTCAAATCACCTTATCATTCTAAATTCTTTTCTACAATTAACCTTGTCTTTTTTCCTTGCCCGAATTAATAAGATGTTGGTATTCTATTATATTGTTGACTTTCAATTATTTGTACTTAATTGTTTTTTATTAGAAAAGAAGGGATAAGGGCCTTGACCCTTTACAACGAACAAGGGTGCTCACCCCCAAGAACATAAGAGGAACTCACCCCAAAGAAGAGAAGAGGCCACAACACGCACTCACAACACACGAGATGAAACCCATAAACAACAACCCAACAGTTGTATAGGAGGAAGGAGGGTACTGAAAGATAAACAACCCCAATGCCAACAAGGCCAAACAGAAACAAAATTCTCCTTACAAAAAACTGTAAAAAGACCTCTCACAAAGTGGGGCAACCATACAAGGGCCGGGGCAAGAGGCTCCCCAAGTCAACCATAAGATCATAGCGGTCATTCCCCAACAGGACATCAAATCCCCATCAGAAAAACCTCGTTTCACCTCAATAGAAAAGGAGCCCACCTCAATAGAAGTTGGAAAGGAAAAGAAACACAACCAAGAGAGCCAGCCAAGAGTCCATTTAACAACGAACCTGCCACAGGGAAGAGAAGACCACCTAGAATCACCAACGACTTCAAACCCACAGCCACTCACCACCTCTAAAGGAGATGCATCCACCTCAATAGGATATGCGAGGGAAGAAGAAGGGAAATGAAGAAGCCAAACTCTCATCATGGCAGGCAGAACACTCCCCACCTTAATAGGGGCAAAAACAAACTCCACGGTAGCCTCCAAGGTGAGCAAACCCTGAAACAAGTATCAACCCATAACCAAAAACCAACATAGGCAAGGGGCCTTGAAAACTAAGACTATTGTCTGTACAAACCAAAATAGACAGTCTCAACGAAAAGACGAAAAGCAACCCAATGGTATTGGAAGTAACCACCCCGGTCCAACTCCAAAAGGCAAGACACCTACCACCTGAATTCGAAACAAACATCATCACCAAAATTGCAACAACAAACCAAGAGCCACCCGTAAGTCTCTACAAGATCCGTGAAGGGATTTCCCCCACTACAGTCCATTTTAACACAGAAGGCATTCACAACCAGATAGTCCCTAGAAGGACGCTTGAGGGAATGCCCCAAACACAACTGTAGATAACCACACACAGCCACCACACAACCACACACAGCCCCAGGTTGTAGATAACCACACACAACCACCGTAGGAAAGTGGGGTGTGCAAACAGTGGGGGAAAGAGAGTCCGCAGAGCCACCCATGGAGCCCCGTAAATACAAGGTGTTCAGGCACCACAACAAACTTAGAGCATCAGATCTGCAGCATTCACCAACAAGGGAGAAGAGAGAGAGCATCCTCCCCAGATAGAAGACCCATCCCCCATCAGCAGTGACACGGGGAAAGCTTAGATCAGAGGGAACACCCATAAGTCCAAAGGTCCTCACAAAACAACAACCCAACTTCACATTACCCATAGTGGAATGAAGATCGAATCTAGAACTTCACACCAAAGCAGACCCAAGAGCAGAGAACTTAGTCGGCATCTCAAACCCAAGAATCACCTCTATAAAAACTCCGACAGCAGAGGAACCAACACCCTTTGCCATGAAAAACTCAGCACAAAGCACATCCTCCAAAGGGTTTCTAGACAAGGCCGAACCTTGAAACCCAAGCTGAATAAAGGAGTGCCACACAGGAGCACGCCCATGAAAGGTCCAAACTAGTAAACAAAGAAATTGGGCCAAGAGCACCCATCAGCACAAGCTCCAACCAGAGGCCACAAACATGGCAACAGATCGCCCAGAATAGGGCATCGAGCAAAAAAAGGAAGCTAACACAACAGCCAACTCCCCAAACCATAAACCCCATGTGAGGCTAGCACAACCACCGTGGGAACCAAACTGCGTTGCACAAGGAGATCCAACTCCCACAACGAGTAGGAGAACCAACCACCATCAAAATGGGCACCAATAACGTTCTCAACAACACCATCACCAACACAACCCCTGTAGCCACAACCATCAAAGGGCAAGGTTGTCCAAACCAGTAATTCACGGTGAGAACAAAGGCCCAACACCAGATCGCCATCCTCATTAGTCTTAGCATCACCATCACTGCAATCAGTTTGAAAATCCAACTTTCCCGTTCCTCCACTCTGCTCCGCCATAAAGTATATTCTTTGTAGTTAATTGTTGTTCTAAGTTGTTCTAATGATATATCTCTACTAATTCTTTCTAAATCTTTGTCAAAAGTAAAACCTTTTCACAATCCTTTTTATGGTTCATCTCTAACGATCATTTACCTATAATAATAAAAAATAAATAATTTTTTTTTTTTACCTATTCATTATTGACTTTAATTTAAACACATTACAATGACAAGTTGTGATCTATACGACACGTGTTATATCTCATGAGATAAATCGATGATGAATGGAGAGGATGATGGAAAGAAGACGATAAATCGTCCTTGCTATAAACTTTAATTAACAGAAAAAGACAATTTTGCTAAGCAAAACACAAAAACTAATGAAGTCGGGTGTTTTTACAAGTAGTGGTCTGTGCAGTGCAGATATACTCTATGTGCAAATTTTTGGGGGAAGACAATGCCAGGCTGGCTGTTTGTCAAACTTGTTATTTTTTAAGAACTAGGACCGTGTGGTTCAAATCAAACGAGGAAAAATATTAGTGATATATTAAGTCCTTGGACGGCTTTTTTAATAGATGTTCTCGAGAATTTCTCTTTTCTCTTTCAATGGGCATCACGGGACAGACCATTTTAGTCTTTCAACTGATCAGGCTTCTGAATTTTTTAAATCATTTCAAGCCTGCAGATCTAAGATTCCAGAGTATGCCTTTAAACCCTTTAAGTCTCAAATTATAGTAATTACAGTTTTCGATGAAATAATTTGTGAGTAATTTCTGTCCCTCCTTCCATACATTTTGTCTGAAGATTAATGGAGATGAACGACTCTGAGTTATTTCCTTCGCCTATTTTCGAAAATGCTGGTGACATTTGTGCCTATAATGATTCAACCTTGAGAAAATCCCCCAATCAATTTTCCTTATCACGAAATCCTCTTAAAATTTCTGGTGTTGTGGATTATGAAACTCGAAAGCTTGATTGCAAATTTATTGAACCTGGTCTTAAGATTGGAAAAGCACAAATAACCAGTAAAAATAGCATCCACACATCTACAGAAAGGCAAAGGCGAAAAGACATGAAATCGCTTTATTCTTCATTGAGATCTTTGCTGCCAGAGGAATATGTAATGGTATGATTTTTATTATCTTGCTCAAAGTTTAGCTATTAGAGTTTAGGCTTATGGTCAGTTTGTTAACATTCAGGTAACTTACAGTATTGATATTTGTGCAGGGGAAACGTTCAATAGCAGATCAACTTTTAAGAACCGCTAACTACATTAAACATTTGCAGGAAAAAGTAAAGGAGGCTAAACAAGTGAGAGATGAGACCTGCCAGAAAAAAATGTGCCAGGATCTTCCAGTTTCTGTCGCATCACAGACTTTCCCGTCTATTAAAATAGATTCCAGTGGTTCATTTATTGTTGTATCAACAATCAATTGTCAGATAGCGTTTTCTGATCTTCTGTTTGCAATGGAAAATAATGATCTTCATGTCGTTAGTGCTTCTTCTTGTGCCATGAATGACAAATTCTTTCACACCGTCCATGCCAAGGTATTGCTGCAAAGTCTGTTCTTTATTTTCTTTTTCATTTTCGTGATGATCAATCAAAATATACTGTATACTTGCAAAAGGGTTTGAAACATGGTGTCGTTTAATATGACAGGTTTCAGATCTAAATAATTTTGACAAAAGAATTCTCTATCGCCAGATCTCGAATTTGATGACGAAAATTGAGAAAAAACCCTGATGCTTTGGCCCCTGAAAGTTAAGGAATAATTATATAGATCTGGTGTACACTCTTCCTTATACTCTGCCATTGTATAAATTTGCTAAGGGGGTTTCATTAACAGGTAGACATTTCAAAAAAGATTTAGATGCTATTTTATTCTATGAATCTATATCGAAATATTAAGGTATGGTGCATATTAAGGTCCTCCTTTAGATGAAAAAGATGAAACTGTACCCTGTTCTTGCTGGATCTGATAATAGCTGCTGAAGTATAACAGTTAAAAAACAATCTTTTCAAGAAAAATATATAATTTTATAATACCGACTCGAACTTTTAAGAGGCAGGCTTTTCTAGATTTTAAGAAATTGTGTTCGTTTACGGATTGATAAGAACAGCCCAGCGACTTGCACTGTTTTTAACTCTTTGAGATAAGGCGAGCTCTACCGATAAACCATAGGTTGACAGCAACAACCTTAGATCTACATGAAAGAATCCAAAGCCTTAATATAAGCTTACCAATCGGACTCTGATTGCCCCTTTTCGAAATAGATAGTTCATGTCCTTTCAATGGAAGGTTCTTAACAAAACCAGATTCAAACCAGGCAAAGATTTTAGTCTCCCCAGTCTACCTATTCCGTGGCCCGTGGATAAACAAAATTCTCATCCAACCCAGTTCGTTACTTTACAACGTCAAAAATTTCAGCTAAGGACTTACATCTTCCATAACGTTTCAAAAGGTGTAAAAAGTTCGTATGATAAAATAAATAGATGTTAAGCGACTTGATCCTGTTAACAATCTTCCAGAATAGAATGGCATTTTCTGCGCACTAAATTATTTGCTGACTCTAATCGCCTTGCAGATATTCAGATATTTTCATGACTAAAATGTTATCAGTTACAGTTCTGTAACTGGTATCGATCATTTAGCTCTTTATATCTTTGCGCATCATCTGGCTGTGTTTTTAAGGAATCGCTATACATTTTACTCTCAGACTGTAGCAAATTTGTTAGTTTGGGGCTAAACTCTGGACTTCTTGGACTCCAAGAAACTATAATTTCTTCCTCGCACCCAGAAAATTAATCTAGGCATTTCTACAAAATCAATAATAGCTTGCTACTCATTACAGTAGCGAACATGTGATTTATGCAGCTATACATACTTGGGAATGACATTGTCTTTTTGCTTAAGTGGGACGATAAGACATTCTTTTTAAATGAAAAATCAACTGACTGAAACATTTTTTTTTATTTTTTTAAAGAATACCGTTGTACTACATATAGTGGTACAATAGAGGCGAGAAAAAAGCCATTACGTTTGTATTGTTTTAATCTTGACAGTCTAAATATTTTTAGTACAACACCTCACTTCTAATGAAGTTGTCTATTTATGGAAATTAATATTATTATATAATAAATTAAATAAGTTTCAATAAATTGTTTGTTATCTTAAAATTCTATTATTGTGATATATAAATTTAATTAAATAATAGGTAAAATTAGTATAATTGTATAGTAAAAATATAAATTTAGTTGGGTCGAATAAATAAAAAAGGAGATAGATCAATCTAGAGTATTTGACAACACAACAATCTTATAAGTTCTTGCATGTTAGTCTTGTCATATGCATAATATTGTAAATATAAAGATGTGTGTTGTTATAGACAGTAGTGGTGTATGTGGCAAGGAGTTTTGTGCTTAGAGGTTACTTTGCACTCAACAAACAATAGCATCGACTATGTGATAGTGCACATTGATAATAGGTATTCAGTATTGGTTACAAGAAGGTGGATGAAGTGTTGCCTACAGGGCAACAATAAAAGATATCATGGTTGTTGGTTAGTTGGTTAAGTCAACTTAATGATTCAATGAGAATTGGTGCAATTACTAAAGTCGATCAAGTAGTTAAATTTGAATTTTGGATCAAATGGCATTGAATGTAGTTGGTGTAGTTTTGGTGTTGTAACAAATTGTATGTATATCTAAACCTACTTATAGAGGGAGATTTTCAGATTATACAAGCATGAGAGCTAGATAAGTTAAGTTAAGATCGGGGTCTCATGGAGGGGGGCTTCCTAGAAAATAGAGTTGGAGTTGTTGAGATTTTTAAGGAAAATTTTAAAGCTACTGGTCCCATGAATATTTTGTAGTGCAGTTCAGCTTAAAATTTTAAGCTTTGACATTTAAGGTTGTTGGTGATCTCATGAATATGTGTGGTGATAAAAACAAGTAATTAAATTTATTTTCCCTACAAAACTATTGTTTAATGAAAATCTAAACTTAGATGTTTGACAAGTGGCAGAAAACATCCCTAAGTTGATGGGGCAATTTCTAGCCCCACCATATTTTCACCCGCTCGAATATAGAAGTCTAAAAAGTAGGAGCTTCAATTTTTTAGGAAAAGATTCCAAATAATCCCTAGCAAAAAAATATTTCTTCATGGGATCTCCTCTTCCTAAAAACTAGAAGATTAAGCACCCCCATGGGACTCCACCCTATGAGAATATTATATTTTTTATAACATGTGCAAAACATTACTATAATTATCTTATACGAGATCGCTGCAATTTATAATTTTCCATTAACATCGTATTAAAACATTTATTCTCATCCATTTTGTGTGGCTTCCTCATCTCTCATATAATTCCATTATGAATTGTAAAGCCTACATGGTGTATGGTTCCCCTTCATTAGGACCCTTGATTATGGTTGCATCATATGGTATTAGAGCATAAGATAGAACTTATAAATGGTGCTTCAAGGAGCTTTATTGAGCTTACTACAATTGTGAGAGTGGGTCCTACAATTACAAAGAATAGGTAGATATCATTTGGTATTATCCTATCTTCTACATTCATCAGGTGTGTAGAAAGTAGCATAGGTATCTTCAAAAGAAAAGATTATTGGGTAGAAGATACAAGAGTAGCTATTCCAAAAATTTGTGGAGGAAATATAATGACAAATAAAAGGAATTGGTTATATTAGGGAGAAGGAAATATAGTGCCTATAGTGGTAGATCTAGAGGATGTGATAGTCCTCTAAGAAAGATTGAATGCCAAACAAAAAGTTGATGTAGAGTCAAGAGATTTGAGGAGGTGCTTATGGTGAACATGGATGAGATGAACGAAAATCCAATGAAGAGTAAATTGTCAAAAAAAAAAACAATATTATGAGCAAGTTGTATATGGATGCCTTGTGGTATTCAAGGCACTTGAACTTTAGAGGTTTCGATTGACTAGATTACAAACTTGGATTACTTTGATTATGAGTCCAATGAACACCATAAGAGTGAAATATGTATGTACCAAGTTGAAGGGACACATATCATTATGACATGACAATATATAGAAGGATAAACAACAATAAAGGAAAGAGAAAATCCACACATAGAATAAGATGGTTATTAAGACGAATGGCTATTTTTTTACCAATGAACTATGAGAGGGTCCTATTTAGAATATTGTAAAACTTGAGATAGAAGGATACACGCATAATTAAGACTACAAAAATGAGATGTGTCAACTAACCATTCACATTAGACACATAAAATATGACATAACTTGATCTTTAGGCATGCGAATGGATTGCAATTTTCATTGAACAAGGTGATTTATGATAACTCTTAAGTCCATGGAGGAACCATATCATTGTGAGGTAAAGGAAAAATAGAGGTTGTTTAGAAGATAATAGAGTGTAGTGTAAGGAAAGAATAGATTTGTACATGGAAGAGGAGATGTGGCATGCAACGCTAAGATGGAATTAGTGAAGTGTGTAGATAATTAAACATGTATCTAGGTCCACAATATGTGCTTAAGAGAAGAGATTCATTTAAGTAAGATGATAAGGTGGAAGAGGTTTCTCTAAAACTTGCTACAAATGTAAAGAAATAGGGCTTCAAAATTTGAGTGCCCACATGCTCAATAAAAAAAGTGTTAGCTTGGAGATTTGTGTGCTATTAGTTTTGTAGAATAGATAGATTGTGGGGAAGCTCTCACAATTAAGAAAGTGTTGATATTGTTGGTGAAGGAGAAAAATTGAGCAACATACAGGAACAAAATGTTTAGAACCGTCTAGAAATCTAGAGGTAGGTGTTGTATGTAATGATTATTGATAGTACCAACATAGTAAAACTTTTTTCAATTTAGATTATTGAGAAAATTGACTTGAAAAGGATTAAGCATACTCCCCATACAAGGTGCCATAGATGTAGAAGAAGAACTAGTTGTTATTGAATGAGAAATGTAAGGTTAGGTTCAAGATATGTATATATAAAGATGAGATCCTCTATAATATGATTAAAATGAAATTGTTAGTGATATAAGTTGTAAGCCCCAACTTCCTAAGGCCTGGCAATCTCCCAAGTGTCAGGGGTGTCAAACTTGGGAAGATCGCCACAAACTTGTCTTCGGGCTGGGCAATCGAGGACCAATTGCTAAGGTGGGTAAGACCTCCTATATGATTACAATGAACTTGTTAGTGATCTAAGTTGTAGGCCCCAACTTCCTAAGGCCTAGTAATCTCCCAAGTGTTAGGGGTGTCAAACTTGGGAAGATCACCACAAAGGTATCTTCATGTTGGGCAGTTGAAGACCGATTGCTGTAATGTCTCCAATTTTTAAAAGTGATAATTAATTAAATTAATTCTTATTAAGTTGTCCAAAATAAATATTATTTAAAAGGATGGCTTATTATTAATTAATTTAATTATTAAAAAAAAAAGAGGGTAAAATAATATTATGAACTACCACTTTAGCTATCTCCGCAGGCAAAATCGAAGGCTAGGAGATGATTGGATAACCCAGGGGGACTTTACTTAGTCATTTTATTCTCCTAGTAGATAATTACCAAAAATAATTTGAGAAGTACTAAGCAGATCCCAGATGGAATTATGATTTCTTGCCAGGTAAAACCCTCCAGGAATGTAGTATTTCCCCACTAATTTGCCGACACAACTCCTGCAATTCCTCCAAAATAACCATTGACTTCTTCTTATTAGCTGCCAACAATGAAACTTGTACAATAAAACTGCTACAAATACCCTTATTTTATTTTATTGAAAAATCCAGGCAAGATATATGGCGGTACGACTAGACCGGGAAAGGTACAACCTGCTAATTGGGAGTATATGCTTGTTGGAAATTGTGACTTTTCTGCTCAGATCAAAATTTCAGACCCTAATGTTGTTGTAATCCACCAAAATGCTCTTGAATTTGGTCCCAAAGACCTGAAAAAGAGCTTCCAATGAAAATCAATACGCTGAGAGATGCGAGGGTTTTCATCCTACACCTACAATTTGGAGGTTTTCGTCCCCAAATTTGCTCCAGAACTCTGCCAAAATGTTGCAGACATGCTGAAGGTAAAAAATTCTTCACAAATCATCAAAACATAATGCACAAATGAACTCCCAATTGTTCTTTTAACATTCCTCAAACCCTAATTTGAATTTGGGGTTAGGGTTGGACTTTTGACATCATAAAAAATTTTAAAATGTTTCTTTTTATTAAAAAAATACTTCCCCAAAGTTGTTTGACCCATTGAGGGTCTAATTCCTCAGTAAAAGTGGCCACATATTTAAGTTATAACTTCTAGAGAAATGTGCCAAGGGGCCACTTTATTATAATATAAAGTTACTTTTAAAACACCATTTGAATAAACTTTCTCTATTTTTAGAAAAGGTAACTTTATAATATGATATTTTAAATTTTATTTCATATAAATCCACTCAAGCCCAATTTTGGCTAAGTATAAACCTTTGGCACCCAAAATCATCCCCTGTCCACTAAATTCACCTGTAGAGATGGCTAACAGATGAATCTATGGCTCCTGAGTATTCACTAGAAAAATGGGGACATTACAGTCCTCCCTTCCCAAGATTGCTTGCCCTCAAGAAACATCAACCAACCCACTGCTCCACTCTGATAAAAAATCCCAATCAAAATAATACCTAGATCCCATACGTAAATAAAAAATATGTTGTAGGTGTTCATGTAGAAGAAGTTTTCCCACAAATCACTCTGAAGTAACTGTTCATGTAAGTAGGACATCGTGATAGTGTAAAAATGAACTCCCATATACCTATAAGACAACACCAAATGCGACCTAACCTCGTCGTCATAACTCTGGCCACCAACATAGATGTCATCAAGCATAGCATCAACCCAATGCAAATCTTGAAAACCCATCTCAAACTTCGATTCCATCCTATAGGAAAACTTTCTTACACTCCCAAGTAACTAGGTAGCTGATGTAGACCATGAAAGAACAATGATTCCAACATAACCCCAACCAGGATAGCGGCTAATCCATATGGAGTCAATTAAAATGAAGCCACCTATTAAGAACGTTAGTGCTGCCATATCATCAAGATTCAGTGAGAAAATGAAAGGTGCATTAGGAACACCTTATGTGCCAATCACAGCTAACTCATTAGTGGTTGATCCTCTATGAACCTCCTTATCGATTTCATCATCAACATGTAGAGGATAAGAAATATCAACTGAAAATCATGAAGACCTGTGTGTGCTCCTTTTGCAGGGGCAATGGTTGATTCTTGCTGGTCCATATATTCATAGGAAGGCTGGAACACCTCTTTGTTCTCTTCTTTCAACATAGGGCTCCCACATGACTAAATTTTATTTTTATTTTGAACATGTATTGGCTGAAGCCAATATTCTTTCCTTCTCCTTGTGCAGTACCTATCAAAAGGTTTGATAGCCTTGATCTCCTCATATTCACATGAGTAGTCATCAAAGATTCTCATAACTTCCTCATGCACAGGTATACCTCTCCTCGTTAGAGCTAGATACTCTTGAAATGTTAGATGGTTTTTCTTCTTCTAATACATGTTATACCAACTAGCAAATTTGATGGCTGCTAATTCTTTTTCCCACTTTTCCATTTCTGTAACCATCCCTTAGCATACCACAGGCTAGCAGGGTCTTCGCTCTGATATCACTGAAAGATGCCAACCACTGATTTTGACAGTTGATTTGTTTGTTTAATTCAATTCTTTGGCCAGCGTATAATTATTTTGGTTTTTGAAGATATTTTAGGATAACTTGCCTGTTATTGACTTTTTGAAAGTTGCACACTAGAGACAAAACAAATAGGAAACTAAACTAATTCTGAAAATAGAAAATTAGAACTATGATTTTATTGCAGCAAATTACAAAATTCAAGAAAATGATTATTTAAGACAACTATAGCCAAATTTGGCCTAACAGAGGTCCAGCACCCTACTTGAATGAGCTTATTTGATGTTGGAGGTGGTGCACAAAGAAATATAGGAGCCTCCAGGTGCTGCAAGTTACTCCAAGGTATTTTATTCTCCTAGTAGATAATTACCAAAAACAATTTCAGAAGTACTAAGCAGACCCAGATGAAATTTTGATTTCTTGCCAGGTAAACCCTCCAGGAATGTAGTATTTCCCCACTAATTTGCTGACACAACTCCAAAATGATGCAATTCCTCCAAAATAACCATTGACTTCTTCTTATTAAATACCAACAATGAAATTTGTACAATAAAACTGCTGCAAATACCCTTCTTTTATTTTATTGAAAACTCTAGGCAAGATATGGTGGTACAACTAGCCTGGGGAAGGTACGGCTCGCTGATTGGGAGTATATGCTTGCTGGAAATTGTGACTTTTCTGCTCAGATCAGAATTTCAGACCCTAATGTTGTTGTAATCCACCAAAATGCTCTTGAATTTGGTCCCAAAGACTTGAAAAGAGCTTCCAATGAAGATCAATATGCTAATAGATGTGAGGGTTTTCATCCTACACCTGCAATTTGGAGGTTTTTGTTCCCAAATTTTCTCTAGAACTCTACCAATATGCTGCAGACCTGTTGAAGGTAAAAAATTCTTCAAAAATCATCAAAACACAATGTACAAATGAACTCCCAAATGCTCTTTTAACATTCCTCAAACCCTAATTTGAATTTCGGGTTAGGGTTGAACTTTTGGCATCATAAAACATGTTAAAATGTTTATTTTTATTAAAAAAATACTTCCCCTAAGTGGTTTGACCCATTGAGGGTCTAATTCCTCATTAAAAGTGGCCATATATTTAAGTTATAACCTCTGGGGAAATGTGCCAAGGGGCCACTTTATTATAATATAAAGTTACTTTATAACACCATTTAAAAATTCTATTTATAGAAAAAGTAACTTTATAACATGATATTATTAAGTTTATTTGATATAAATCCACTCAAGCCCAATTTTGGCTAAGTATAAACCTTTTGCACCCAAAATCATCCCCTGTCCACTAAATTCACCTTCAGAGATCTGACTCCTGAGAGTTCACTAGAAAAATGGGAACATTACAATTGCTATGGTGGGTAAGACCTCCTTCACTTCTAGCTTTGCAAGACCAAGGGGGGTTTCCTTGAAGTATTGGATTACTGATTTAAACATTGAACACTTTCTTACAAAAAACTATAGCAACTAGATAATGTATCCCAATATTGGTGCCACAATATACCTATATGCTAGTTTGGACATGTAAGGTTAGCATTCTATTAAACAAATAGTTTGCCATATAAACATATTAGAATGTGTTTTGTGATAAACCCTTATATATCATGTGCATTTAGACAAGGTAGTAAGAACAAACTAAAATAAAGACAATGATTTTTTTTTGAGTTGATTAATTATGAGCGTGTTGAGGATGGTGGGGAGAGAAAATAAGTAGCAAATTGGTTCCTTCATCTAGTTGGACAACAAAATCTTTGAATTCAATCAAACATGTAACACATCGACAAAGGTAATGCATTAATCAACACCTCACAAAAGACTAATTTTTCCATAATGCACAAACAAGCTGGACGCAATACATACATTCACAAAAAACATAGATAATTGCATAGTAATAAATGAATCTACTTAGTAATCCATGCACATACACATACACTTCATATAATTTTATGATAAGATGCCCTGTAAAAGCTTTGCAAAGACTTTAAAGTCATTTAACTAACTAACTAAAAACACATCTAAAAATATACACCATGCAAAAAAAGACTCTTAATCAAAGTTGAATATATGACCATCATTCAATATACAAAAATTACATGCATGATTACACATTTGGGACAGACCTAGATCTTGACAATACAAAAAAAAAAGGAAAAAGTTGATGCTTAAAACTGGAACTTTGAACTGTCTGGTTCTACAATGTGATTTTTCTTTGCTATGCTCCCTCCTAACCAAAAATGTTATCCTCTCCTCAAACAATGGAAACCAAGGCCGATATACTCACGAAGGTCACTATCTGGGGGAGTCCCTTTGACAAAAGAAACTCTGCAGATCATTAATTAGGAATGGGCATCATAATTTTTCCTTTATTCTGCATCGAATGCAATTCAGTCTTTTTCTAAAACACTTACATATGTGATCGTATATTAATGGTGCTTCAGATCGGGTAGGTTAACAAGATTGCACTAATTTTGGTGTAGTGATGGCCCTTCAGGCCTTCAATGGATTTTAGGGCTCAGGCTTGTCCTCACACTGGAAGAAAAAGCATTAAATTTTTTGTATCATTTACCCGTCAACCATCGGGTCTTTGAGCCTATCGTCTACTACTTACTAGGTTAGAAGATGGTCGCAAGCGTTAGTGAAAGACCGACAACACTCTGCAATCATCGGACTGCGGGCTTCGAGCTCAACACATAACGCATACAAGTAGGAGACGCGGCCAAAGGCGCTGGTGGCTACTCAGTCATAAATTTAGTGTATTGATTCTTTAAAAAAGCTTTATTCATATGATGTGTTAAATATATGGCTGGATAGACATCAAGGTCGATAGGATTTTTTCTCGTCACACCACAAGCCTTGGACCAAAAGCTTATCATATTGTGAGAAATCAAACAAGTAGAGAAAAGGCTGAAAGTTTGACCCCCATTAGACAGACAATTTTGACTCTATCAGCAGCTGGGTGTTGGGATAGAACCAAGAACCAGTCACTAGTTCCAGTGGTTCTTAGAACCACCAAAATCAGCGATGAAAATTAGCAACATTATCTGGCCTCTTTACAACAGTTTGTTTCTTCAATCATTCATATTTTCCTTCATCTTGTCTTTTTCTCCCCTTCATTCAAAGGTTGGATGTCGAGGGGGAATTGAGAATCGATCGGTGGTTTCTACAGTTCCATGAATAGTTGTTGGTGTTGATGGTGTTTCCAAGAACCACAAAAAGATTTGACCCATCATAACTTAGCCATTTTGCCCCAAACTTTACCAAAATGATACTAAGAGCACCCATTAAGTCCTTCTATAAGATGGTTCTATCAAAATACTTGTACATTTCTTACATTGCCCAAATTGACAGTTTCAACCCCATTAGGAGCTAAGTTGGTGCTAGAGACAGTTTGAAGAACCACTTGATGACCAAAAGAGGTTCCAAAACCAAGAGAAAGCTCCAAAGCCACCACTTAGAAGTAGAATATAATTCATGTAGCTTCCAATTGAGTATACTTTATTTTGCTATGGGTTTAGCATATGGGTTTGATTGAACATGTGACAAGTTGTAGGTTTTTGTAAGGGTTTTAGGATGTTTACTATCAAAGCAGTTAAGGAATTCCCTTTGTTTGTGCTATATATTAATCCATTAAAATCGGTGCAATTATACACTAGGTGTTATCTATTGTTGGTGAGAAATTATATAAAATATCCATTTTTTTTAATAGACCAAGTGATATTAAATCAACTTTCGTTGTGCCCAAGTGTTTGAAAACTCCATATTCTGTTAGTTAACTCTCAAATTAGTTGCCATGTTCTTTTTTTTGTTCATGCAACAATATAGTCATTGGTAAAGCCTTGAAGAGTTGTAAGGAGGTAATCAACTACTTCAAATGGATAAGAAAGAGTTAAGGAAGGCGTTTCATTCGTTACATGAGAAGTTTGAAGAATTACAATTCTTGTTGATAAGCCATAGAGACTCCCCATGGGCACTATTGAAATGTTACAGCAAGAATTGTAAGAAAAGGAAGAGATACTGACAATATTGCAATGGGATGGTGGTATGAAGAGGAAAGAAAAAATGTCAATGAGAGATGCACAAAAAAAGTTTGGCATGTACAAAGGAAACTCTAGACACTAAATTATTTTTCCTCTAAAGAATCTTTTAGTAGTTTTGAAAATGTTAATTAAGATGAGGTATGTTGGAAAAGGGCTTGGAAAGAATGGTCAATCCCATAGATGTTACAAAAATACCTCAACATGCAAGTTTAATATTCTTATGGTGGCATATAAGAGTTTGGAGAATTTTCAAATTATGTAGATCAACAAATGAAATTTGCAAGAACAAGAAGCCCAAGAAGCCCAAGAAGCCCAAGTTGCCAGATTGGAAAGATTAGTCCATCCAAGGTAAAGATTTCATTCTTTTTGTTAAAAGCTGAAGAGGAATTAAAGTCTCTATTTATCAAGTGGGTTGATAAAGAAGATAAAGTGTCACAAGGAAGTGAAAATGAAACTCTAAGTTGAAGGGGACTGCGTGACATCTTTCCAAAATCATGTAGGAAGGAGGTGAAAATAAGTTCGTAACAATGTGATAAAGGGGAAAAAATTAAGAGATTAAATCATCTCCCAAGAAAGGAGACACCCAAAGGAAGTCATGGAACATTGCCACCTCATAAATGTTGCACATATAAGCCTAATTGTAACCCCTAGAGGAATTCAAAGAGTTTGAAATTAAGCATTCGACATGGTATGCAAGAGTAAAGTTTTTCGTTGTTTTCTTTATTTGTAAAAAGAGAGCCCATATAGATCAAGATTGTTAGGATACACATCCAATTTTATTTTCTGGTTTGTGTAACCATTATGTAGCTAGATGTTGGAAGAAGAATAAGGTCACCAATAGAGAGTCTAAGATATCCAAGAGCAAGGCCAACTATGAATATTGCATTCAATGCAAGAAGAGAAAAAGAGAAAGAAGCATGTTCAAATTTTTTAGACATAAAAGCATATGCCTATAAACTATTTTGCATTCATGTAACAATTATATCGAGTTGGTATGTTTGTTTTAGATTTTGTATATACTCATAAGAAGGTGAAATATGTTATTATGAAGCTAGTTTTTATAAAAAGGCACTTTTGGATAACATTTGATGCATGCTTATGGTCCTAAAGGTTTTTCAATGGGATAAAATAAGTTGTAAAATATGTTGGCCAATTATATAGAGATAAATATTAACATTCATGGTAGGTGGAACACATCAAGCAATTTGTTGGATTATGGTATTTAAATTGCTTTGATGTTGATTTGACATTTTGTTTTGTTGTTATGGGGTGGTCCAATAAGTGTGTCTCACTTTGTGGACGAAGTAGAACATTAAAATTAGTGTTTCAACTAAACTATTAAGAATTCGCAAATGGTGTCAACTAGTCATTTTTTAAACTTTGTCTATAGACTATAAATGCATTTTTTAAAAATATTTTGTGATTCTTATAACTCTTAGTAATAAAAAAAATTATAGATAATAACATTTTTTTAAAGTGGCATTACTTCCACAAAACATAACTTTATTTATAGAAATGATAAAATTATAATTCTTTAAACAAACTCATAGACCAATATCTAATGCACAAATATTTTTTTCATAATGTTTTGTTGCATAAATTATTTTTTGTAACTTTTTGAAGTGAAGTTAACTATAATTTAGATATATAGGTTATTTATGTAATGCATCTTTTTTGTATGCATATGAACTAACTTCTATTTTTGTTGAAATAAGATCATCAATACCTATTACAAAGATTTTTTTTTTTTAAATGTATCTAATTTGCTATTTTTTTATTTGTGTGGAATAGAGACCCTCATGAGTGCTAAAAACTTATGTTTATTAGAATAAATATAATAATCAAATTAAATATTCAAAAATATATATTCATTGAAAAACTTATTTTCAATACTACAACCTTTCAAATTTTATTGACATATTCATTGCATTTGTTGATCCAATGAAGGTTAGAAACATAAAGTTTTGAAAAAAACAAAATGAGGCCTATAATGGAAATGTCACTTTTAAGACCTTCATTTGAAAGACCTTCAAATGAAAGCAACTTCGTTCAAAGGTATTCAAGGACATTTTGTCAAAAGTATGCCATTTCCACAAAGTGAAATAAAATAAACACTCTTTAAGGAAAGTAATTTACAAAAATAAAAAACAAGGACCTTGGTTTGAAGGTCCCAAATTATCATTTTTGGAAATTAATTTCATTCAAAAAAAAATCTCAGTTTACACCTTCAAATTTAAGTCCTTTTTGACTCACATTTAAACAAAAGTGTTTCTTATTTTTCATCTTCATCCAAATTGAAAAATCTCATGTCCTAAGTTTGAGATTCAATAAATTGTAGGTTTATCCTATGATGATTTCTCTTTTTTTTTCTTTTCTAACAAGGAGATTTGTGTTTATGACCCCAAAAGGGGTAGTCATATTGTAAGTGTTCTTTTTTGCATTTATTGTATTGCAAATTTTTGTCTTGCTACAAGTTGATATATTAGAGAAACATTTAAATTTGTTAATCAATAAAATGTTATTTAAGACCCATATAGAGTATACAATGTTGTTGCTAATATTCTTTTGATGCTAAATTAAAGCTCTCTTAATAGATCTAAAACATATTAGATCTTGCAAATACTAAAATTTTGGAATAGTTGAATGAAACACTCAATTTTTGATATTGAGAATCTGATTTTGCGATTAACTTTAATCATTAGAAGCCTCATGTGTTGTAAGATTATTAAACAATGCTTACAAAAAATTAAGAGTTTGTATCTAAATGTTTCTTTGTTATTTGGGTTTTTATTTCACCTATAATTTGTTATAATGCTTGTATAATTTTTCTTAAAAAAAACATTTGAGATTGGACTTTCTACTTCATTTCACCATTTTTTTTAAACTATCAAATTGAGCTAAAGTACACTTGAATTTCTACCAACTAGGTGTGTTTTGTGTAAATGATTGACTCATGCTTCTCGACATTTTCCTCCAATTGTTACAAAGACATTTACAAAAATTTAGTTGTTATGAACTGATTGTGTCATGATATTTATAAAATTATAATTTAAGAACCTCAGTTTTGAGATACTTAAAAAGTTAATGCATTTCATTCTTTCTTTTCAGAAATATTTATATTAAATATTAAACTGTAAGCATTGATTCAATAATATTCAATTACTAATACAAAAAAATAAATAATATTTAACCTTATAAACAATATAATAATTTTCTTTACATTTTCTAAAATAATAAAATATATATATAAAAATATCCAACATGTACCTAAAATACAAAACTAAATTACTCATAAACAATACAATAACTTTGTTCACATTTTATAAAATAACAAGACAAAAGATATCGATATCCAACATGTACCCAAAATACAAAACTAAGTTCCCGTAAATGTTTTGGTCCATCAATACTGTCAGCATTAACTGCTGTAAGACTCATCCGAAACATTGCAGGCTAACAACACTCCCAATAAAGGAGCATTTACAATGCCATGTGAACAACCCCTACTGATTATAACTCCAAAAGATATTTTCTTATGCTTCAATGCTTAAAACTCTCACCATTGTCAATAACAAATCGGTATTTAACATCTCCCTTCTCCAGCCTTTTCATTGCTGTGTTCACATAATCGATGGAAATCTTTTCTATGGTGCATGAAATGTTGTGCTTTGCACAGAAATCCATCATCTCCTGCGTTTCCTTAATTCCACCAATACAGCTCCCTGCAACCAATCTCCGCCCTAACAACAACCATAAAACAAATTTCAATTCAACTGGGTAACAAGAAACCCAAAAATAATGATCATAACATGCAGACCCACTATTAATTCAGACGTCAAATACAAATACTGATTTGCCAGTTTTCACTGTAGAAGGAGGTGGACAACTTACCAAATATAACACTGAAGGCAGGAATTTGCAGAGGTTTATCAGGAACGCCAACAATAACAAGCTTTCCATTGACTTTGAGCAAATTGAGCAATGGCGGCAGGGGATGATAAGCAGATACAGTATCAATTATATAATCCAGGGATGTAGCTGCGTCTCTCATCTGTTTCTCATCCTTGCTGATAAGGAACTCATCAGCCCCCAAAATCTCTTTGGCTTCTTTCTCTTTGTTTGGGGATGTACTGATGACGGTCACATGCAGGCCAAAAGCTTTGCCAAATTTAACCGCCATGTGACCAAGACCACCAAGCCCCACTACACCCAACCGACTTCCTTTCTCTGTCATTCCAAAGTACATCATGGGGCTGTAAACAGTAATTCCCGCGCATAACAATGGGGCAGCCGCATCAAATGGCAGGTTTTCTGGCACCTTAATTATAAACCTGAGTACATATCATAAACGCAACTGAGAATTTCAACAAGCACCATTGCTATTAAATGGGGTTAGTACATATCATAAATACAGTTAGACAATTTCGATTTCCCGTACTGTTGTTCACAAGACGAGATTATCAGTTTGGTAAATGAAGTTAACCTACTTCTGGTCGCAGACCATTAAAGATGAGTAGCCTCCATAGGTAACAGAACCGTCCTTATCCGTGCTGTTATAAGCCCATACGACTCCCTCACAATATTGCTCTGCCCCTTTTTCACAGCTGTCGCAGTTATGGCAACTGCCTACCATGCACCCCACTCCAACACGCTCCCCCACCGCAAATTTCTTTACTTCTGTTCCTACTTCAGTTACAGTCCCAACGATTTCATGCCTGTGAAGATAAACTTGACATTAATTTTCTGGATCTACAGCCCCATAGATCATGCAAATTCAGTGCAACTGCAAACAGAAAAACAGGGGACAGATAAAATGTTTACCCTGGTACAATTGGGTATTGGGTGTTATGCCATTCGTTGCGGAGCTGGTGCAAATCCGAATGACAGATCCCACAGAAAGCAACTTTGAATGTTACGTCATTGGGTCCAGTCTTCCTGAAAAGCAAAATGAAATTTGGTGTACTCCACCCTCTCAGAGACCAATAGTTAATAAAAAAACAAAAAAATGCCCCGATATTAAGCATCTGCAACAGGGCAACTTTTGGAAAAAATACAAACCTAGTTTCTATATCCGAAACAGGGAATTTTCCCAACCTGAATCATTGTTCTCATCTTTGCCCATCACACAACTAAAAAAATTTCCCAAAACCGAGAACGCTCTTGGATCTAATAAAAATAACGTAACTAAAGTACACTGCTAGATCCACTAGAAATAATTAAGCTAATCAACTGGGTGAGGATATAAAGATCAACTCGGTGGAATTTCAGATCGTTTGTATAGCGTGAACATTGAAACATGGCGAATTGTGGATGAGCTGAAGCATAGCGGTGGATAAAAGGCCTAATCTTAAAGGAAACAGTAATAACCCCAAAAAACCTGTTACAATTAATCTCAGATTATGTGTATGATAAAAATTTGGATCAGGATGGCGGCCCATTATTGTCTGATCTAGTTTCTGCACTTGACAGTTTCCACCAAATTCTTGTGTCACATTTCAAGAAACTGATAACAACAGTAGGATTACTATATATTTTCTAACGGTTGAACATAGACCATGATGGATCATTTTCTATTTTTATTATATATCTAACTCAGAAACATCGTGAACTAGCAAATATAATTAAAAACCCGACCAAACAAACAATCAATATAAAACCAGAACCTTCACATTTTCAGGAAAAAACAGAGCAAAATGGAACTGAGAAGATTGCACAAAAAACTTAGATCCATGTGGTATCACTCCTGGACCATGGCTTTTGAACAGTTTGCATCAACCACAGATAAATTTGAAAATCTCTCAAGATCTTCGTACAAATAAGCTTTCTGAAATGGCAGCAACGAACAGAAACTTCTAGACAAATGTCACCCAAAAAGTAATTCTTTACTAAAGTATTGTAATTCCTCTTACGAAAATAAAGCTGATACAAAACCCAAAATCTAGAAACTTGAAACTTGAAACAAAAATAAAAAAAACATGACCAAAACGAATAACAATAAATCTTGGTCACCCAAAAGCCCTAGATGCATTGCAGAAACTAACAAAAGTATTTATTACCTGCGAGTGAATTTAAAAGGTTCGAGAATGCCAGACTTGTCCTTGGCTGCCCATCCCTGAACATCAAACCGATCTTCTCCCATTTTTGTTGGAATAAGAGAAAACTAATCACAGAGCACAACAGATGACACAAAAGCTGCAGAAACACTAGTTTTGAGTGAAAATCAAGAGGCTCTGCATGGATATTTATTGTCGGAGTCGTCGGTTAACAAAGTTCGTAATTTCTACGCGTGTCCGATTTAGTCCAATATTCATCCTGTCAATCAAAATTACTTCATTCATTGCAGTTCCGTAAGTAAAGGGTCGAGACGGCTGTTTGCTTCGGGAATCGATCTTGTGACTTTCTCAATGTTTTCGAGAAAATCGTTCTCCTGCACTTGTCTAGAAATGTAATCACTGACGTCAAAAATAATAAATAAGCGACTAATTCATCGCCGGAGCATAAACTGAAAGCCCCTTGACAATCCATTTACCTTCCTTTTTTCTGCAACTAAATAATAAAGGAAAGTAGTTGAGAAAAGTTCGAAACATTGATGTTGTTCACATGGGGACGATGCGAGAATTTGCAGGAGAGTTAAAGTGCATGTAGGCCCATATTTACATTTTTGTTGTGGTTCACGACGTAGCGTTCTCCCCAAGTCATTCGCAGAACCAACTTCCACATTTCGCTACCGCCGGGAACATATTCTATTCCAAATTCTTCTAGAAGGGCCCTTTTTCAGGCATTGCTAATTACTAGAGAAATTAGAGAAAATTGCACAAAAATATGAAAAATTGTGATATAGTTGCACATTCTATTCAAAATTCTTCTTAAATGGCTCTATTTTTCAGATATTCTAATTATTTAAAGAAATTAGGAAAAATTACATAAAGTTTGAAAAAGTATGATATACACTATAATATTTCCACAATCCATTCAAATCTTGGATGCAGTTTCTAGATTTGATTGTGTGAGAAAGTTTTAACCATCAAAGATAAAACGTTTTGAATCAAACTCTATGATTCATTATCAGAATGCAAGAGAGTTTAAGGAGTTGAAAGATAATGAGTTGCAGACCAAGGCATCAATATAAAGAGGTATGAGCACAAGGACCAAGGAGAACACAAGGTCAAAAAATAATAATTACAAAAAGTTCAAAAAATGAAGGAACAAAGAAGTTAAAATTAGAAAAAACAAAGAAAAATAACTAAAGAACACCTATGCATAAACAAAAACATAAATAAATATGTGTGTGTGTGTGTGAATACACACATATTGACGCATTATATTCCAAATTCTTCCAGAAGGGTCCTATTTTTTCAAGCATTGCTAATTACCTAGAGAAATTAGAGAAAATTACACAAAAATTTGAATTTTTTTGATATAGTCAAGTATATTCTATTTCATTTTTTTGTAAAAGGGCCCTATTTTTCAGGTATTGCTAATTACCTAGAGAAATGAGAAAATTATACCAAATTTTGAAAAATTATGAGACAGTTTTATTATTTGATTTGTATATTTGTGTTTTCTTACCCCTCTCTTTCTATTGAAATCTATAGAGAATTTGCATTGAGCCAACTTGTCTATGGAACTTGTAGGTAGTTTATAGATATTGTTTATTAACATTAGGACAAAACTTGATTAAATGTAACCAACATATCCCAAAATTCTATGGGAGAGGTGCCATTAGTTGTAGATGGTCCAATTGTTGTACACCCACTTGTGCTTATAATATCAAGTCTCACCATACATTTATACTATATATTGTAAATAAATAGTGCATGCAAATTAAAAAAATAACCAAATATTTGTCAAAATAGACCCATACTTGAACACATAAAAACTTATAAATATCATAAATAAAAAAATAAATATATTCATTAAGAAGTTAAATAAATAATGCACCTTATACTATGTATGTTGAATCTATTTATAGATACATGTTATTGATTTGAATACCTACATTCCAATATCACAAGAGCACATATTTGATGCCATCGTAATGGAAGCATGATGTTTTTAAGTTTCTATGTATGTGAAGTGGGACATCCCACAATCCTTCTTTTGTTTCTATTGACCTTTTCAGATTTTAAAGAAAACATTGTCTTTAATTCTCTATTAGGTTGCTTGTGTTTAGTCTTTGGTTTGATAATAATTTGTTTAATTATTAAGGCTTCACAAGCATTTGCATGAGTTTTAATACTCCTTTATATGTTAAAAAATAGGCAACTAGCATTTTTCAATTCTTATATTGTTATAGCAACCCAAAAGGATAATTAGGTCTAGTTTCCTTCCAATATGGAATTGTAGTAGGATTTGCAATTCAATTTTGTTAATAAGCGTTCTAAGATGGACATAGATCTCATTTCATTTTCTTTGATGATTTGGATTCTTCTTGTTGGTAGCTAATCATTTACCATTATGTTTAATTGTTAATTCAAAATTTTCTAACACCACCTTCTCGATAGGTAACAGTTTTTAAATAGATATATTTAGTTTATTGTTGTAGGTGAAAATAAATAATAAAATATAATTCTAGTTTTGGTGGGAAATGAGTGTGAGTATAGGATGGGAATAAGGAAGTTGGTGTGCAGAGAAAATCGTGGATGGCTTCTTCATAGAAGTCTTTATCAAACTCTTTCTAATTGTTGAAGATTAACAAAATGCCATCTTATTTCTTTGTTTACCTTTGTGAAAAGCATATGTAAATGCATTTGGTGGTAAATTCTATGTTGGTTTTGTCTCAAATGTTGTTTTGAGTGTGACGTGGTTCTATTATGTGGTAGGAGTATGCTCTCCCCCTTTGGTGAGAGTACTCCTTGTTAGGGATTGAGTGACTGAGATGTTCTTGAGAGGAAAATTTTGATCTAGGCTATCAACCCACAATAATGAGTCCCACTTTTTATTCAAAACAAGGTAGTGAAGGCAACATTTTTCATCAAATTTTCACTTTCAGACACCTACAATAGCTAAACCATAAGAGATTACAAAGACATTGTTAGGTGCCACCTGGTTAAGGGATTTTGTTTAAGACATGTTAGTGCCTTTACCTTGTTAGAGGTAGGCTTGTTAAAGGTCTTAGGATCATCAATTAAGATGACACTCAGTTAAGGGATTTTACAATGGGGCCTGTTAAAGTCCTCCCAAACCCCGGTTAAGGGATTTTGAGTTGCAATGGTTAGAAAGCAACAAGAAGTTGATCTACTAGAATAGCTACTGATAGCTTGATCAAATCACAATGAAAATCATACTCTGTCTCCACCGGCTGTGTCTGCTCTGCACTCCACTGGTCCTCTGCTCATACCCTCGACTCTGCACTCTACCGGTCTACTTCACACACACACACACACACTGCTCTGCTAAATCATTTAGCACTTCCTCACTCTTCACTCTACACTTTGGATCGCCTCTCACAGGATTTGCACTTTGCAAATTTTATGATCAAGAATATTTTGAATGAACTCAAAATACTTTATACATTGTCTGTCGTCACCTTCAGGTGTTTCCTTAATCAATGCAATCACAAATTTCAGTAGATTTAGAATTCAAATCTTCTTGCTCTTTCTCTGCATGCCCTGCAACAATTCTGCCAACTACTCAACCAATTCTACCACCTTATCCCAAAAAAATAGTGACTTCTAGGTTGAGTTTAGTCTTTTAAATGCGAACTAGAAAATCCGCAAGTAATCATAGCTAAACTGCATGATGACTGAAGTTGTCTTCACCAACCTTTAGTTTGGTGTAGACACAAGCTCACCTTTTGCCATCACAACTATGTAATCGATCATCGCTCCGAGATTTATGGTGACCGCCTATCTTCCTTTTGCTTCACTGATGTACCGGTATACCACTGCGCTCTTCATAACTGGTTCATCCTTTGATGTCAGTTTGTAGTGCTTCCATCAACCCTCTTCTCTTGTTTGCCAATGAGGTTTTGGTTTGCATACAACCTCAAGCCTTCTTTCCTAAGTCACCTTTTGTGACTTCATCATCATTAGAATGACCAATTTGAAGATCTGACCTCAACGCTGATCTTCTTGAGTGACATATCAGTTAGCTTAGTCTGTCTTCCCTTGAGCTGGTTGAAATTTGATCATCCGTCTCTTATGTTGCTTCCATGTTATTTACAAGTCATCACCTTTTCTACTGAGATACACCACTCCACCAGTTAGTGTTAGACATCAATGATAAATCTCAGCAGATATATCGGTTCTCTGGATTAATCGATTTTGTCAATGCCAATAGCACCAAGGTGCCACACCCTGTTGGCTTGATGTTGATTGTAATGAATTTATCATATGTTGTCATTAATGAAACACATACACACACATATGTTTATATTGTCTACTGGTATAACTTCAAGTTGTTTATACTACAACCCGTATGCTAGAGGTTATATTAAGAGGTCTATCTCTAACCGCTATATGCATAAAAGACAACCAGTGGATACACATTAAATAGCATCAACATGAAGATCAAGTGGAGATTATATTAGGAGATTTAAGGATAATGGTTCATATGTTTAACTCCAACCGGTATTGATTGTTCCAACTGGTATTCGTTGATTGTGGGATGAGTTATCACAAATCATAATGAGTTATCCCACCGACAATTTTTTTTGGTGGTATTTTTGTGATGAGTTATGATCACTTGACCAGATACACCGCACCTAGGAAATTGTGTTATGATTTCTTTGGGCCGACATAAAATCTTAATGTTTATATATTGACATTAAAATGAATTATTTCATATGAGTGAAAGTGATATGTTGTGTACGAAAGACAAAAGAGTTAAGTTGTAGAGTATGCAGAAGAGCAGTGTTGAATATGTTTAGAAGGATCTGATCAAGCAAATATTGTGCTACTCAGACAAATCAAACCAATCCTATTGTTTTCTAACAATCACAACAAAATTCAAATCCCCTAACCGGGTAAGCTCTAACAAGCTTCAATGTTCAAATCCTCTAACAGGGTGATCCATTAGTTTGGATTCAAAAATCCTCCACCGAGGTTACTCCTAACAGAGTACTACCTTTCATAGGGTATAAGCTTTTAATCAAGCTTTGGGATCTCTAACAAGATTCGCTCCTAGCAAAGCACTTTGTAGACCCTAATTGGTTAGTTATCTATTACTACATATAGTTAACTTGTGAGTCCCATCTCACTGTGGTTTTTACCTATTTGGGGTTTCCACGTATAAATATTTGTGTTGTGGTGGATGTTCTACTTATTGTGGATGTTGTTATATTATTTTGGATTACATGCATTGTGTTTAAAAGTTTTGTTAAGTTCATCTACCGATTAGTGTTTGAAGTAGTTTTATTTTTGGTGTCACTGATTCACCCCCCCTCTCAGTGCTTTTCAATTCCATCAATTGGTTGTTGGCATTATACACTCTAATGAGAATTGAAGGTGTTTTCATTGATGGCAACCTTGTGGAAACCTTCAAGAAACCTTGTGGCATTCATCTGGTAAACCACTGGCAGACACTGGCACCGACAGACACTTCACCGACACTGTCAACAATGCATATCGACATCCCAGCCGACAGGAACAAACTTTTGTTTATTGTATTTAATTGTAAATATCTTTTTGTAAAGCTGACATGGCATATTGTAATAGATTCATATATGTATGAGATCTTGTAAATCATTTTCATATAATGATAGAGAAAAGGATAGTGGATGGAATAGAAGATTTGATATATGTGAATGCATAGGATAGATTTTGTATAAGGTTTATGGCTATAGTGTGAGCTTAAACCGGTACTGAACCTGGTATAGTTGATGTTGATTTGAAGCAATACATTGTATTGGATTTTCATAATCCATTTTGTAAGTCAGTGAGACTTCTATTTTGTAGATTGAGCAGTGAGCTCTAGGCAGTTGGCCTTCCTGCATGTGCAGGACCCTCATTGTAAGTAATATGTATTCATTGGCTAGTGAGTGAATATTGTGGGTTACAAATCCCACCAAGGTTTTTCCACACCGGGTTTCCTCGTTAAACATCTTGTGTTATGGTGTGTTTTCTATGTTGTCTTTATTGTTCCTGTTTACTACATTAATTCTTATTTACCGGTACACTGTTTTGGAATGCAAAATACTTAATAAGTTCAAATATTTTGTATACCGTTTAGATACTGATTCACCCCCCTCTTAGTATCTTTGGGACTGTCATTAATCCTAACATTGGTATCAGAGCCTAAGGGTATGTGTAGGATCATGGTGTGCCAAAGCAGGCCCTTAAGTGGCAATGAAATTTTAGAAAATCAGAGTTATGCAACTTGACATGAAAATTTGAATAAGTTGTGAACATTATTTTTAAAATATGTAAGAAGAGAATATATAGAAAATTGAATTTAGTTTCTAATTTACTAGTTGTTTTTTGGAAAAACAAAATCCTATTTGATGAAAATTTTAAATTTCAATGCATTGGTACTAAAATTTCAGGAAAAAAATAAGTAGACGTATGTCTGACCACCCTAATCACAATCAAATCGTAATATTTTTTATAATATTTATAATATAAGTATTAGACTCATGTCCGGATGTGTCACATATTTTGTTTTAATTTTTTATAAAGTAAATAATTATTTATGAATTTTTTATAAAGTAAATAATTATTTATGAATTTTTTACTACAGCTTTTCAGAAATTCAAAAACTCCTACGTCTAACCACCTTAACTTGGTCAAAACCTTATGAAATTTAATTTTTTTAAATTTTTCCCTATAGTAGACGAAGCATAGGATGTGATGCATGTTTCGGATTCAAAAAATGTTATACCGTTTGAAAGTTATGAGTGTTTTTCAATCAGTATATCAATCAGGACTATTGTCAGAATTCAATTAGAAAATAAATAATTATTATTTATTAAAGTCGAAATAAGACAAGTCTTATATTGTTGGAAAGCTAGGAACGTCCTTAAAAAACCCTTTTCATTTTATCAATTTTGGCTTTAAAAAGTCGTCAGCCACCAGTGTAAAGTCTTGAAAATCAAGGAATACTCAAAAACACGTTTTTTCAGTTGACTTTCTAGGCTTGTCACTCCCAAGCCAAATACCAAAGCATTCCTGAGCTAAAATTTGAAATTTGAAAATTTGACTACAAAAATCGGATATCCGATAAATTTGGATATATCGTATATCCGATTTTAATCAGTAAATTCTCTAACTAGATTTGCCCATAATTAATCTAATGTTTATTAATATATTAATTTATAAATAAATTAGTATATGATATTAGGGAGAGGGAGAGGGAGAGAGAGAGAGTGGGGGGAGAGAGAGAGAGTGGGGGGAGAGAGAGAGAGAGAGAGAGAGAGAGAGAGAGAGAGAGAGAGAGAGAGAGAGAGAGAGAGAGAGAGAGAGAGAGAGAGAGGGGGGGGGAGGGAAGGTAAAGAGATTAGCAGAGAGAGACAGAGAGAGGGGAGAGACAGACAGAAAGATAGAGAGAGCTTAGGGGAGAGAGAGAGACAGAGACAGAGACAGAGACAAAGACAAAGACAGAGACAGAGAGACAGAGACAAAGACAAAGAGACAGAGAGACAAAGACAGAGATGGGGAGGGGGAAGGGAGAGAGAGAGAGAGAGATAGAGAGAGAGAGATTAGGGGAGAGAGATAGATGGAGATATTAGGGGAGAGGGACAGAGAGAGAGAAGGAGAGGGAGAGAGAGATTCGGGGAGAGAGAGAGAGAGAGAGATTAGGGGAGAGGGGGAGAGAGAGAGATTAAGACACCATAGGACCCAAAGTGACCCAATATGGTGTCATAACGGGTCGTATGGCATCCTAAGGGGTCATAAGGGTTCATGGGACACCATATGATCCCTAAGGACAATATACGACCCCGTATGACACCATATGGTGTCATTAGGGGTCATATGGTGTCCATAGGCATCATATGGTGTCCTAAGACACCATATGACCCCTTAAGACACCAAATTGTGTCGTTATGGGTCATATGTTGTCTTAAGGGGTTGTAAGACACCATATGACCCAAAGTGACCCAATATGGTGTCATTAGGGGTCATATGTTGTCCTAAGGGGTCATATGATGTCTTAAAGGGGTCATATGACACAATATGACCCACTAGGACATAATATGACCCATAACGACATATGGTGTCTTAAGGGGTCATATGGTGTCCTAAGGGGTCGTAGGACACCATATAACCCCTATGGACACCATAGGACCCCTTATGGTGTCATAAGGGGTCATATGGTGTCCTAAGGGGTAATATGGTGTCCTAAGGGGTCGTAGGACACAATATGACCCCTTATGACGCAACATGACCCAAAGCGACCCAATATGGTGTCATAACGGGTCGTATGGTGTCCCAAGACACCATATGACCCCTATGGACACCATAGGACCCCTTAAGACACCAAATTGTGTCATTAGGGGTCGTATGGTGTCCTAAGGGGTCATATGGTGTCCCATGAACCCTTATGACCTCTTAGGACACCATATGACCCCTAATGACACCATATTGGGTTGCTTTGGGTCATATTGTGTCTTAAGGGGTCATATCGTATCCTACGACCCCTTACGACACTATATGACCCCTAACAACACGATTTGGTGTCTTAAGGGCCATATGGTGTCCATAGGGGTCATATGGTGTCTTGGGACACCATATGACCCCTAATGATACCATATTGGGTCAATTTGGGTCATATTGTGTCCTAAGGGGTCATAAGACACAATATGACCCCTTAGGACACAATATGACCCAAAGCGACCCAATATGGTGTCATTAGGGGTCAAGACACCATATGACCCCTATGGACACCATATGACCCCTAACGACACCATAGGACCCTTAAGACACCAAATCATGTCGTTAGGGATCATACGGTGTCCTAAGGGGTCATAGGACAAAATATGACCCCTTAGGACACAATATGACCTAAAGCGACCCAATATGGTGTCATTAGGGGTCATATGTTGTCCTAAGAGGTCATAAGGGTTCTTGGGACACCATATAACCCCTTAGGACACCATATGACCACTAACGACACAATTTGGTGTCTTAAGGGGTCCTATGGTGTCCTAAGACACCATATGACCCCTATGGACACCATATGACCCCTAATGACACCATAGGACCCCTTAAGACACCAAATTGTGTCGTTAGGGGTCATATGGTGTCCTAAGGGGTTGTAGGACACAATATGACCCCTTAGGACACAATATGACCCAAAGTGACCCAATATGGTGTCATTAGGAGTCATATGGTGTCCTAAGGGGTCGTAGGACACAATATGACCCCTTAGGACACAATATGATCCAAAGTGACCCAATATGGTGTCATTAGGCGTCATATGGTGTCCTAAGAGGTCATAAGGGTTCATGGGACACCATATGACCCCTTAGGACACCATATGACCCCTAATGACACAATTTGGTGTCTTAAGGGGTCCTATGGTGTTGTTAGGGGTCATATGGTGTCTTGGGACACCACATGACCCCTAATGACACCATATTGGGTCGCTTTGGGTCATATTGTGTCCTAAGGGATCATATTATGTTCTACGACCCCTTAGGAAACCATATGACCCCTAATGACATGATTTGGTGTCTTAAGGGGTCCTATAGTGTCGTTAGGGGTCATATGGTGTCCATAGGGGTAGTATGGTGTCTTGGGACACCATAGGACCCCTTAAGACACCAAATTATGTCGTTAGGGGTCATATGGTGTCCTAAGGGGTTATATGGTGTCCCATGAACCCTTATGACCTCTTAGGACACTATATGACCCCTAATGACACCATATTGGGTCGCTTTGGGTCATATTGTGTCCTAAGGGGTCATATTGTGTCCTACGATGCCTTAGGACACCATATGACCCCTAACAACATGATTTGGTGTCTTAAGGGGTCTTATGGTGTCATTAGGGGTCATATGGTATCCCAAGACACCATATGACCCCTAATGACACCATATTGGGTCACTTTGGGTCATATTGTGTCCTAAGGGGTCATATGGTGTCCATAGGGGCCATATGGTGTCTTGGGACACCATATGACCCCTAATGACACCATATTGGGTCGCTTTGGGTCATATTATGTCCTAAGGGGTCATATTGTCAATATGACCCCTTAGGACATAATATGACCCAAAGCGACCCAATATGGTGTCATTAGGGGTCATATGGTGTCCCAAGACACCATATGGCCCCTATGGACACCATATGACCCCTAATGACATGACCCCTTAGGACACAATATGACCCAAAGCGACCCAATATGGTGTCATTAGGGGTCATATGGTGTCCAAAAGACACCATATGACCCCTACACCATATGACCCCTAATGACACGACCCCTTAGGACACAATATGACCCAAAGCAACCCAATATGGTGTCATTAAGGGTCATATGGTGTCCCAAGACACCATATGACCCCTATGGACACCATATGACCCCTTAAGACACCAAATCATGTCGTTAGGGGTCATATGGTGTCCTAAGGGGTTGCTTTGGGTCATATGGTGTCGTACGACCCCTTAGGACAACATATGACCCATAACGACACATTTTTGTGTCTTAATGGTTCATATGGTGTCCTAGGACACCATATGACGCCCATGGACACCATATGACCCCTAATGACACCATATGGTGTCATAAGGGGTCATATGTTGTCCTTAGGGGTCATATGGTGTCCTAAGAGGTAATAAGGGTTCATGGGACACCATATGACCCTCTCTCTCTCTCTCTAAAATATGACTAATAAAATCCGATATCCGATATCGGATTTCTGCCATCGCCATTAATGTGACAGTTCAGTAAATAAAAGGCGACAACAGGAAAATTTTTGGGGACCACAAATTTATACATTAGAATCGGATATCCGATTTTTGTACAAAAAAAAGAAAAAAAAGCCTTGTGGGCCATTTTGTGGATTCCAACGGCCCACAGTCTGCATATTCTATTTTTTGTCGAGGATCACGGGTTTTCAGATAGGTAGAGACAAATTTGTGCTTTTGGGAGATTCTTAAAGTGAAAACTTACATTGTCAATCACGTAGGAGCATATGTGTGGAGGGAAATGGGGAGTAGTAGTCGTCGGAAGTCTAAAAGCAAAAGAAAACTTTCAAATGACCAAATTGAAGTGTATAGAGAAAGAGATAGAGAATGTCATAGGAGGAGAAGACAAGGTATGTTAAATATTGCTAATGTTACTTCAAGTGAAGAGGAAATTGAATTTGAAAATGTGCCACAAGTTATTGAAAATGAAAATGTAGATTTTGAAAGTGAAAATATAAAAAAATTTGAAAATGTTGAAAGTGATAATGAAAATGCTCAACATGTGGAAAATTTTGACATAGGAGGTGAAAATGTGGAAAACTTTAACATTGAAGGTGGAATTGCTCAACCAAGTGAACCATATGTAACACCTAATTACTTTAGAAATGAAGACCCTCTCATGGATGAAAGACAAATTCCAAATCCAAGACCTTCAAGAACCCCAAAATGGTTATTTGAAATCAATGAGAACATTATTGCGAATCTTGAAGGCAAGGGGTCAACAAGAGCTGTTTGGTTGTGGGCTACACAACTTTTCAACAAAATTTTTAGCATTAAGACATTGATCGAGCAATGCCAACTCTTTGTTCAATTGCTAAAGATGATAAAGATGAGACCATTGCCAAACAAATTGAAGATTCGTATGAACAAGAAGATGGAGAGAAATTCTATTATTGCAAAAAATCAATTTGACACTCTCAATTCTATTGGAAAGAATACCAAAGAAAGAGATAAGAGAGCTGCTCGAAGAGTGATTACAACCTCCTTAGTAAGCCATCAATTGAGGAAGCCTCATCAAATGAGATAAACTTGTGTTGATTTTAACATAAACCATAAAACTTTGGATAGAGCACTTGCACGAAGACAAAGAATTGACGATCCACTTCAACAAGATACATGGGCATTTGGTGGGAGGCTTCCATGTGTTGATAGAAAGTTGACTGACAATGTGAAGGAGGAGATTCAACAATTTTGGCACTCTAATTCTAGAGTGTCACCCAATATAAAGGATGTTTTTAAATTAAGAATCGGCAACTGAGACCGCACACTGCATCCCAAACATTTCTTGGAATTAAGCCAAACAATGTTGTACAATTTTTTTTGTGAATTGCATCCAACTTTGCAAATATCACAAAGGGCCTTTGAATCTTTGAAACCATTTTATTGTGTTCCTCTTAAGATTCGCAATACTTGTTGTTGCAAGTACCATGTGGAGTTTTCAATGTACCATGAACTTTTATGTCATATTCGTTCTATGATGCATACTAATGAGATGTTGCAGGAGTGTGGTGCAATGCTATTTCCGAGATCATCAAGAGACTTGCAAGATCTATTTTTATGCCTTAGAGATGATGGCTGCTATTTCTATAGAAATGATTGTTTGAATGAGAAGTGCTCAGAATGTGGTGGGTTGTCAAAGTTTGTTTCATGTTTTCATGAGGGCAACGCACACGAATTTAGAAAGAATTATTTTGAGAAAAAAAGGTACGAGACAGTGAAATATACTTTGAAGAGTGGAGGTGAAGGTTCTAGATGCAAATTAGTCTCAAGAGAAGTGAGTATTGTTGATTTTATTTTGGATTTTAAGGAAATACAAATATGCAAGGTACACCCATAGGTCTCAATGGTTGGATCAACAATTCAGGATGTGTAAGAACTCTTTCCTGATTGGCACTATTGTATCGATGGTTGATTTTGCAGAGAACTATACATTGCAACCACAAAATGAGGTATAGTCTCAGTACTACAATTCAATCTAGATTGCTATTTTTGTTCACATTACATATAGACATGCTCCTGATATTATAGAAGAGGATAGGAAGATAATCAGGGAGTATCATATTTATATGAGTGATGATAGATCACACTCCTCCGAGTATGTGCAACATTCTTTCAAGAATTTTTTTGAGTTCTTGCATGAGAAAGATATTGCAATTGACCGACATATAATATGGTCAGATAACTATACGGGTCAATTCAAGAATGCCCATATGTTTTATTGGTTGAGTAGAATGCATGTAGAGAGGTGTATACCTCATAATTGGTGTTTTTTTGAGGCAAGGCATGGGAAGGGAGAGCATGATGGAGCAGGTGCATGTTTGAAGAGAGCTCTAGTTAAGGAGCAATTGAGGATTTCAGGTGCATAAACATTAAGTCAAGTGAATTTATTGCTATTTAGAAATACCATATCTACCATCATCTTCAACCATGTAGAGAAATGTAGTGAGAAGGGCTTTAATCAACATACATCTTTCTTCAAAGTTATGCTTATATACTTTGTAGAGAAACTAGTAAGTTTCGTAATTATACAATCTTGTGCGTCTTAAAAATGTTTCAAATGATCTATTTAGAATTTTCCAAACTAATTTGTATTAAGTGTTATAATTTGTTTCTTGTAGCACATTCATTCCACATAAAAAGGTTACTTATTTTGGTCTTCATTTATATGCAGGCGTTGTTGTACATAAGCTTTTCTCTTAGGACATGAGGATGTCTGATGCAGATGAAGTGGGATGTTGTATTTGTATATGGATGTGAATTGTTGTAATATTATTACGATGATATACAATATCCATGAGCAAATTGGTTTAGTTATATTGATGATAATGTCCATGTATCTATACATGAGTACATTGGTGTAGTTGTATTGATAATGAAAAAAAAAATCATGTTTGCATATCCCTTCATGGATGTCACATGCAAGTGTAATGGTAATTACGTGTATACAATACATGGAAATATTGATGATCATTATGTGTCTACAGTGTAATGCTTGTTTATATATAATTTTAGCACTTAGGGCACTCAAGGGATGACGTCGGTAGGGTATGGCCCCAAGCGTTCGATCGAGTGGGGGGGAAAATAGGAGCATGCATAGGGTAATAATGCCTAACTAGACATGTTGGAGCTGATGGTTCATCATTGCAATGAGCAGAACGAGAAATTGGCCACGCGACAACATTCGATTGAGTGAGACTGACGATTTTTTCGCAAACCAAAAAATTGCTGCCCAAATAAAACCGTAGGGCAACTTGAAAAACCGAGATAGGCTTTTGTAGGGACCCCTCTCATGGCCCTGTAGGTTCAAACAGATCATTCACAGGTGCCATGGATTTTGAGTTAGGGACCGTCAAAGTTTGACAATTTTGAGCACTTAGGGTGCTCAAGGGACAACACCGATAGGGTATGACCCCGAGTGTTCGATCAAGTGGGGGAGAAAAATAGGAGCATGCATAGGGTAATAATGCCTAATTGGACATGTCAGAGCCAACGGTTCGTCATCGTGTCGAGCTAAACGAGAAATTGGCCACGCGACAACATTCGATTGAGTGAGACTAACGATTTTTTTGCCAACCGAAAAATTGCTACCCTAATAAAACTGTAGGGAAACTTGAAAAACCGAGATAGGCTTTTGTAGGGACCCCTCTCATGGCCCCGTAGGTTTAAACAGATTTTATGCAGGTGCCACGGATTCCAAGTTAGGGCCCATCAAAGTTTGACAATTTTGAGCACTTAGGGTGCTCAAGGGATGACGTCGGTAGGGTATGACCCCGAGCGTTTGACTAAGTGGGGGCACAAATTAGGAGAATGCATAGGGTAATAATGCCTAACTGGACATGTCAGAGTCGACGGTTCATCATCGCGATGAGCAGAACAAGAAATTGGCCACGCGACAACATTCGATTGAGTGAGACTGACGATTTTTTTGCCAATCGAAAAATTGCTGCCCTAATAAAATCGTAGGGCAACTTGAAAAAATGAGATAGGATTTTATAGGGACCCCTCCCATGGCCCCATAGGTTCAAATGGATCGTTCGTAGGTGCCATAAATTCCGAGTTAGGGCCCGTCAAAGTTTGACAATTTTGAGAACTTAGGGTGCTCAAGGGACGACGTCGGTAGGGTATGACCCTGAGCGTTCGACTGAGTGGGGGGGGGGGAAATAGGAGCATGCATAGGGTAATAATGCCTAATTGAACATTTTGGAGTTGATGGTTCGTCATCGCGACAAGCTGAATGATAAATTGGCCACGCGACAACATTCGATTGAGTGAGACTGACAATTTTTTCGCCAATCGAAAAATTGCTACATTAATAAAACTGTAGGGCAACTTGAAAAACCAAGATAGGCTTTTGTAGGGACCCCTCTCATGGCCTCATAGGCTCAAATGGATCATTCACGGGTGCCACGGATTATGAGTTAGGGCCTATCAAAGTTTGACAATTTTGAACACTTAGGGCGCTCAAGGGACGACGCCGGTGGGGTATGACCCCGAGCGTTTGACCGAGTGGTGGGGAAAAATAGGAGCATGCATAGGGTAATAATGCCTAATTGGACATGTCAGAGCTGATGGTTCATCACCGCGATGAGCTGAACGATAAATTGGCCACGCGACAACATTCGATTGAGTGAGACTGACGATTTTTTCACCAACCGAAAAATTACTACCCTAATAAAACTATAGGGCAACTTGAAAAACTGAGATAGGCTTTTGTAGGGAACCCTCTCATGGCCCCATAGGTTCAAATGAATCGTTAGCAAGTGCCACAAATTCTGAGTTAGGGCCCGTCAAAGTTTGACAAATTTGAGCACTTAGGGCGCTCAAGGAATGATGTCGGTAGGGTATGACCCCGAGCGTTCGACCAAGTGGGGGGCAAAATAGGAGCATGCATAGGGTAATAATGCCTAACTGGACATGTCGGAGCCGACGGTTCATCATCACGGTGAGCTGAACGAGAAATTGGCCACGCGTCAACATTCGATTGAGTGAGACTAACGATTTTTTCGCCAACCAAAAAATTTCTGCCCTAATAAAACCTCGAGCGTTCGACCGAGGTGGGGGGGAAAATAGGACCATGCATAGGGTAATAATGTTGCCTCCCCCTTTCCTGATCCCCATCCCTATCCAACGACACCTTATCTTGTATCAAGTATTGTTCATTAAATGAATTGTATTGTATTGTTCATTAAATGAATTGTATTGTATTGTTCATTAAATGAATTGTATTGTTCATTGAATGAATTGTATTGTATTGTTGATTAAATGAATTGTATTGTTGATTAAATGAATTGTATTGTATTGTTCATTATACAAACAACACTTACGATGAAATGAAATGAATTGTATTGCTCATTAAATAACCATTATTAACCATTGTTAATTATTGGACTGAAGATTAAAGATTTCCATGATAACACCACGCACAGATGAGAAACAATTTATATGATCAAATATCAACTTCTGTATATATAAAAATGTCAAATGATTACAAATGTATGTCCATACACAAATATGGCATAAATGCCAACTGAAAAAAAATGTATGTCTAAATACGTGAATGTATGTCCATATACAAAATATACATGCCAACTAGACATGTAAGCATCCCAAAACTATCTATAACATCCTAAGTTGCTGATGGATCATCAAAATTGATCCTCTTTGCTGCACTACTCGGCTTAGAAGGATCCCGCACAAGAAAAACAAACCACGATTAATATTAGTTATATTATATAATTCACATTCGAAAAGTTAACATAAAAATGAACTATAATTGAACTATTCATGTTTACCTCATCTCCAGATTTCTCTTTAGCTTTGCAGGACTCTTGATGTCGGTAGAGTAGGTATGTTTTGAATATTTTCATACACAACCTACATATGTTCAAAAACATGGCATGGATACAAGCTAGCATATAATTGTCACTGATAATAACAAATTATATCTACTAATCAAAAAATAAAATAAACACACATCTACTCAAGGCATCTCTTCTTCTTCTTCAGGTATACTGGGTGTAGTCATCAAGGATGTGAAGCCAAGAATTCTCTGTATATATACACAACAAGTATATGAAACTATCAATCTATGTCTAGACATGTATAATCACTATAAGTTATTTAAACTATTCATTCAATCATATTTGCATTCAGTTACCTTTCCCTTGTCTCCAAATCCACTACCAGATCCTAAATCACACTGCCCCGCACTCGTGCTGCTTGTGCCCTACAAGAGTAAAATAAGATATACATGCAAGTTACTACATAATCTAATTAATACCAATATAAATGATGAGCATGTATGTACAATAAAATACAAACGACTAGGTGCAATAATATATGTATCGTCAATCTATCAAGGCCAAATGAAATGGCCGACAAGGTGCCCTCCTGAATCTATCTCAACTCCTCCTCGGTCATCAAGTGTTAAATATACCATGTAAATAAAAATTAGCACTTAATATTATCTAGATTATAAATATTTTATTAAAATATAACATGAACTGTGAAAATACAAATCTTACCACTACATCATCAATGTATGATGACAATGCCTCCTTGCCTCTAGCATGTGAGGACTCCCCAAGGTATCCTCTAGTCAGTGTAATAATATCTGGTGCATCATGCATCTCATGCATCTCATGCACCTCATAATCTGCACTGTCCAGAAGAGGATCAACGGGTTGTCCAACTGGACCCAAGCATACGTGCCCACACATGACACAACTATGGGGCACACATATGTGTGGAGCCGAGGATGATGTGTCAACACCACCAGATGAACCACTACCATCAAGAGTAGGTTGAGCTACTGACCCAGCCTCAAAAACCAAAAGGCTACTCAAAGAGTGAATAGGTGATATGGTCCGTGATGTTGCCTCACAAATGATATCAGGATGTTGCACTACAAGTGGGGGATCAATAGGAGGAGGGGGGACATATGGGACCTAGACTACTCTGACTGCCCCAGGTCTATTTTGGGGCATACCTAAACCTACACCTTGGAAAGGTTGGATGTCAAAGTAATTTACATGTTTGTGTAAAACAAACTCAGCATACAATTTTTTTATGAAATAGAAGGGGATATCAAGATTATTGTTGGGTGGTTTGTCGAAAACCATCCACCAACGATCCCAAATTTTTTTCACAATCCCATCATTTGTGCACCATTTAATAGAAAGTTTTGTTTTTTGGGGATCTACGGGTTGACCAGTACAGGGATTGACAAACAATGAGGCTATATCGGCTTTGGATATCTCGAGATCCTTGATATCCTTATACGACAAGCCATCTGCATATTCTTCCCTCATAGAATCTCGCCACAAAAAGGCGACATTGTGCTCCTCAGTCATGGTTTCCATACTCTTGATGATCGATGTGAGAGGATCAAACATTGGGTTTAGACGAGGGATCCTACGATATACTTCTGCAATCCTCCTCAATTCATTCAAATTTTGTGCAATCAAATCCTGAATTGAGGGGGGGTTTGGCAAATGAGGGTTTGGTTGTTGCAGTTGTGGTTGGTTAGTGTTTTCATTGTTATCCCTCATTTTTAACCTAATTGAATGTAAACAATTAAATTTAGTTAACAAATTTAAACAATTAGGTATTTGATTTTAAAAAACCTGGTTTTCATGAAAAAACCCATATTTTCAATGAAAAATCAAATAAACATTAACAAAAAATGCAAAAAATGAATGAAAATGATTGAAAACGATAAAATTCTTACCTTTCAATCTATTTTTAGCAATTTTTTGCCAAAACACTAGATATCGGGTGCACCAGATATCGGATTTTGATAAAATTGCGTAGCCCGTGAGTAAAAAATGACTCACGGGCTGTCACTGTCGAAATATATTTGTCACGAGATATTTTTATACTTAAATTATTTTAAAATAACATATATAATATAATAATATAATATAGTATAATATAATATATTATTATAATATAATATAATATAATATGATAATATATTATATATATTATAATATTATATATTATATAATACATATTATATAATATATAATATAATATTATATAATATATTATAATATATATATAATATAATATATATAATATAATAATATATTATATAATACGTATTATATAATATATTATTATATTATAATATAATATAATATATTATTATATTATAATATAATATATTATTATATTATAATATAATATAATATAATATGTATTGTATTATATTATAAAATATAATTATATATTATATAATATATAATATAATATAATATTGTATTATATAATATATAATATTATATTATTATATATTATATAATATAATATATATAATATAATACGTATTATATAATATAATATATATAATATAATACGTATTATATAATATAATATATATAATATAATACGTATTATATAATATATAATATAATATAATATAATAATATATTATATAATACGTATTATATAATATATTATTATATTATAATATAATATTATATAATATATATAATATAATATATTATTATATTATATAATATATTATTACATTATATATATTATATAATATAATAATATATTACATAATATATAATATATTTTTTAAATTAAAATTACAAATAAAAATCGGATAATCGGATATTTGATTTGCATAGGTAATTACCAAGCCAAGGTGTACTGACACCCAAGCCAAGCAAAAAGTCAACACGGATTTTTGTGTTTTTAGGTGAGTGAAGAAGGCTATTTTTTTCACATTGCCACTTTTTGGCCCCCCTTGATCCTGCACTAACCCCTAACTTATTTGAATCCTAATCACTTAGAAGGGAGCCTTGAAACCACCAGGGGGGACATGAGCTACTTTGAGATGGCTAGAGAGCTAGAAGCTAGCAGAAATAAGCTTGAAACCCTTAGGGTCAAACTGAAAGCTTCACAAGTCAAAAGGAGAGAGCTTACTGAACAACTGTTAGAGATATCTAATAATAGTTCTTCAGATGAGGCCAATATTGACGCTTTAGCCGAGGAAGTTGAAAAGTTAAACGGTGAAAAGCTAAATCTGAGGAGAGAGCTTGAAGGTCTTACTATCCACATGAATCAAGAGCTGGAAGCCAGAAGAACAACTAAAGATCTTATCAAGGAAAGAGATCATGAGATTACCAAGATCAAGCGTGAAAATGCTACCCTGCATGAGCATTTGAATGCTGAAAGAGAAGAGGAGAACTTACAGCTAGATCTTGAATTAGCATCATCTCTAAGAGAGAGCCTGTCAAAGCATAATGAAGATCTCACCAAACAACTTATCAAAGCTAATGAGAAACTGGAAAAGTTCAACAAGAGTTCTACCTTTCTTGAAGAACAAATTCAATCACAAAGGATGAAAGGTGATAACTCTGGACTTGGTTTTCATACATCTGAGAAAGGTGAATCCTCTGGTACCAAGAGCAACACTCTTAAGAACAAATCTGCTCCTAAGATCAAGAAGCCTACCGGTAAGAAGGTATTTAAACCTATTTGCTTTGTTTGCCATAAACCTGGTCACACTACAAATGTTTGTAAAGACAAACCTAATACAAATGCAAGCTACAATACTAATGCTAGGTATGTGTCCAAGAAATTTGAAGGTCATTGCTTCACATGCAAAATGTATGGACATAGATCTGTTGAGTGCAGATATGGGGCAAATAATCTTGTACCACATATGCATCCAAGACCGAATGACAACTAGATGAGGAATTTTGACAACCAGGTCAACCTAAACTGGCAAAGACCCTACGACAACCGATTTAGTCCATTTGAGATGGAAAAGGTAACAAATGTCATTTGCACCATCTATAATAACTTTGGTCATGTGGCTATGAACTGCAGAAGAAGAACTGGGAGAGGAAATGCAGGACCTTGGAAATCATTTGGTATGGCTTGCTATCACTGTAACAAATCGGGGCACTTAGCAAAATTTTGTAGATCTAGAAATATCAAACCGGTCAATTCTTCTAAGGATCAGAAAGGAAAGCAAAAAGTTAATGTTGAAGAAACCAGAGAGGAAATGAATCGGATATGGAATAAAAAGAGTGATGACTCACCTGGAGAAGAAATCGTTCCTTCACCCAATGAAGAGAACCCTACACTGGTGAATTAAGCCTTTTAATATGGCTAAGGAGAGCTTAATGGAAAATCCACCTCCGGACCCCTTGAGATGAATGAGTGGTAAGAAAATTTTGAAGCATGAAATTTTGATAACTTTTGTCAATATGTTATCAACCGGTTTTATCCTTGAGTGGTGAAATTAGGGTTTGTAACCCTAACAGGCGAGCATTTAATGCAGTAGGTAAAAAGGATAAAAGCGAGTTTTTACTTTTCTTTTTTTACCCTAATGCATTCAAGAAAGAAATTTGGAGCGCTTGCTGAGCTGAGAAAGATTGTTGGCTGATAATTGGCGAAGTTGCATTGTGATTTATAATCAAGTTGATTTGAAGGTTGCAGAAGATTGAACTGGTGTGCACATGGGCATTCAACCGGTAAATGAGGCATCGTGTGTAAAATAAGGTATTTCTTTGAAAATCCTGCTTCGAATCTTGTTCATCTGAAACAACATCACCTTCAAAGTCTGTAGAAAGGTTAATGATTACATCTGAGCCAATGGAAGTTGTAGAGGTGGAACAAATTATGTCGTATAATGCATTATCACAAGTTCCTGGTGGAGTTTTAGTAAAAGGAGATTTTTTGAGCTATATTGACTGTAAGATTGAGGATCTAGGATCACTATATATTTACACTTAGCTAAAATCCCTCTGTGATGAGAATGAAAATATTCAAACACAGTATGATAGGGTTTTCGAGAAAGGTTTTCACAACGCCACTTATTTTCTATAAGATTTTGAGGAAGGGCTTATTAGAATTATTTTGAGTCGGGTTCATGGTGAGAACATGTACTTAGAGAGAACTCACACAATTACCAAGGAAGCTATTTAGGCTATAACTGGTATTTATACAACCGGGGAAGTACCTGAGCTGAGATGAATTTCAAAAGAGATGGCATACTCTCTAACCGATTCAACATCTGACAAACGTGCTTTTTATGTTAACAATCTTAGGGACCCAGCGGTGAAACTGGCAGCTATGGTTATAGGCTACCAGGTATTTTACTCCAGTAGACTAAATAGTGTTCCATCTGCAGTAATTCATACAGCTCATATGATGATATTTGAAAATGCAAATTATGATCTTTGTGAGGCTATTAGAAGACAATTGTTTCTAAATCTGCAATTAATCAAGAAGGGTAGCTATTGGTATCCGCACAAATCAAGAATAGCATCAAGGCTGTAAAGAATACTTTTCTTGCTGCAATGAATAAGTATTTCAATGAGTTTCAGAAGAAGATGAGAATGAGAATGAGATTGCCTGAAGATGTGGTAAGTCATTTTGCAAAAGACATTGTTTTCATAGTTACAACTAATTTTTGTTTGATTCAAGCAATTGAGCCAAGAAAAGAAGAAATTGAAGATATGAGTTATGAGGTGAACCATGACTTACTGGTTGGTTATGCTAATAACCTATTAGCATCTCTTAAAGATAAAAAGAAGGCAAAACTGGATATTGTGGTAGTCCAGGATGCACAAGCCAAAACCAGTATTGCTCCTGCCACAAGTGGGAAAGGAAAGAAAAAGAAAACTGATGAAGAACCTCTAGTGGTGAAGAATACAAGGGTGACTCAGAGTATCCAAACCAAAAAGGAACTGACACCTAAAGTCTATACAAAGAAGGAGAATGTACCAAAGAAGAGAAATTGAAAACTTACTCTCCAAGCAGAATCTGAGGGTACTGATACTGAAGAAGAACCTAAGAAGATGAAAGCTACTGATAGAGTAGCAAAGTCAATAAAGGAAGTGCCAAAGGCAACTGTGCCTATTGATATCTCAACTTTCAAGCCTGACACCCATTTTGAAAGAACAATGAAGTCATTAGGAAGGAATAGATTTGATAATGTCAAAGAACATTTTGGTTCCTTCACTGAAGATGAGAAGAAGCAAATCATTGAACAAGTAATCAATCATTTGTGTCATTGCATTAGATATCCACATGATCTTGAAAAGGATATCTCAAATTCTTTATACACTATTTTGTTAAATAAATGGGAGGAAGCTATAAAAATGGAAAAAGAAATTATTGATGAAATATTTGTACAATATTTTCCCAATTTATCTAAGGATGAAATAAGTGCTTTAGTTGATCAGTACAAAATTCAACTTGCTTTCAAAGCAAGGAGATTGAAGCTACTTAGTGGAAAGAGGGTAGTTATTGAGACTGAGACATATAAAATAGTCTGTGAAATCAAACAAATGGAAGAGCTGATCCATTCCTCTAAGAATGAGGACGATGTTGTCAATCTATCAGAAATGGATGAAGAAGAGATTGTACAAGCTGATGAGGTCTATCGTGTCAAGGATGACACCATTATTCATGTTGTTGATGATGTTCAGGATACAATTGATCTATCTGGAGACAACACTGCACCAGATATGGAGCCTCCTGAAATAATTGATTTACAGGTCAAATTAGTTAAGCAACTGACAACTCAACTAAAAGTGGTCAATCCACCAGAACCTAAACAACCGGAGAAACCCCAATCTCCACCGATTTTGCAAGAAACTTAGAAGGAGTCTATGGAAATTGTTGTCACACAGACTTCTGAAAAGGAAACAGAGAAGAATCAAGAGAAATCAATCATTAAGGTTACATCCTCTGAACTGACAAAGCCATTAGTCACTCCACAGACTGATGAGGATGATGATGATTCATTAGGCATTTCAGGGCCTATCAATGTTGACAATATGAGCGCATTTGAAATGATGAAGATTGCAAGTGTTATGCAATCTAGAGCACATAAGAAGAGACTTAAAGAGCAAACGGTTGAAGCTGAAACAATTCAGAATGTAGTAGATATTCTATTAGTCTACTACCAGAAACTTCTATAGCACATTTGACATCCCCTATTCGAAAACTTGGTCAGTTGGTTGCTGACGCATCTGATCACATCAAGTCACTTGAAGAAGTAGCACAAACCTATGTTGAGAAAAGTCACAAGAAGAAGTATGGGGAGAAACTTGCGAAGGACATTGATACTGGCAAAATGGCCCTGTCACATAATAAAGCTTTATTGGGAAAAGCTATTGAAACAAGAGGAAAATATCTTACTTCTACCTCTAATGTTTCATTCTGTTATTGTGATATCACAAATAGACAAACAAAAATAGAGCAAGAGCTAGAAAGGATATGCAATGCATATGTTTCACTTTAGGACTCTATATTTGCTTTTAGCAAATCTGTAGATAATTTGCACAACAGGTTGGATACTTATGATCATGAGAAGGCAAATAGACTCAAGTCTCTAAAGGAACTCAAGAGTCTACTCACATCGCAAGTAGACATACTACAAAGAGCCTAATCAAATGCAGAAGCTATTTTAGCAACTCTAGAAACCTGTACACTAGATTCAATGGAAGAATTTCATACACGGCTAATGTCTACAAAAGAGTACACTGAGAACGTGCTAGAGACATGGACAAATTCCATATCACAAATGAAGAAGAACTTTAATATTATTTTCATGAGACTAGCTTACGCATGAATCTTGATTGAGTTTTTTTTAAAGTTGTTGTTGTATATGCTAAACACTTTGATACAAATTTTCTATATATATATATATATATATATATATATATATATATATATATATATATATATATATATATATATATATATATATATATATATATATATATATATATATATATATATTTTACTTTTTCAATTTGGCATTGTTGTCAAAGGGGGAGTACAAATATGTATGTGTGTTTTTAAAAATTTGGGAGCATGTGTATATATGTAAATTTTGTTCTGTATGCACACTTAGCGGTATTATTGTAAAATTTTCTAAGTGTTGTCGTCAATGTCAAAGGGGGAGATTGTTGGCTTGATGATGATTGTAATGAATTCATCATATATTATCATTGATGAAACATATACACACACATATGTTTATATTGTCTACCAATATAATTTCAAGTTGTTTATACTACAACTGGTATGCTAGAGGTTATACTAAGAGGTCTATCTCTAACCGGTACTTTGTGACAACCGGTACATGCATAGAAGACAACCAGTGGATGCACATTAAACGACACCAACATGAAGATCAAGCGGATATTATATCATGAGATTCAAGTATAACGGTTCATATGTTTAGCTCCAACCGGTATTGATTGTTCCAACCGGTATTCATTGATTGTGTGATGAGTTATCACAAATATTAATGAGTTATCCGACCAACAATTTTTTTTGGCGGTATTTTTGTGATGAGTTATGATCACTTGACCATATACACTGCACCTAGGAAATTGTGTTATGATTTCTTTGGGCCGACCTGAAATCTTAATGTCTATATATTGATATCACAATGAATTATTTCATATGAGTGAAAGTGATATGTTGTGTATGAAAGACAAAAGAGTTAAGTTGCAGAGTATGCAGAAGAGTAGTGTTGAATATGTTTAGAAGGATCTGATCAAGCAAATATTGTGCTACTCAGACAGATCAAACCAATCCTGTTGTTTTCTAACAATCACAACATAATTCAAATCCCCTAACCGGGTAAGCACTAACAAGATTCAATGTTCAAATCCTCTAATAGGGTGATCCATTAGTCTGGATTCAGAAATCCTCCACCGAGGTTACTCCTAACATGGTACTACCTTTCACAGGGTATAAGCTTCTAATCAAGCTTTGGGATCTATAACAAGATTCGCTCCTAGGAGAGCACTTTGTAGACCATAACCAGTCAGTTATCTATTAATGTAGATAGTTAACTTGTGAGTTCCTTCTCACCATGGTTTTTAACCTATTTGGGTTTTCCACATATAAATATTTGTGTTATGGTAGATGTTGCTATATCATTTTGGATTACATGCATTGTGTTTAAAAGTTTTGTTAAGTTCATCTACCGGTTAGTGTTTGAAGTAGTTTTCTTTTTGGTGTCACTAATTCACCCCCCCTCTCAGTATTTTTCAAGTCCATCATGCCCATGTCCTTGACAAATTTCTGCACTTTTGAGACTTCTGGGTGGTGTTGATGCATTTTCCAAATCTAAAATTGCCTCTGAATGCCTGTTTCTGCACCTACAACTGAAAAGGGAAGGTTTGGGGCGGCTATATACTATTTTGCCTTAGTAAAACCCTCATGTTGGTTATTTCCACCTCCACGAATAGCCGATAATGTACTGAAAATGTGTGTGCAAGAACCTTGTGTGTATGCAAGATCCTAAGAATGAAAGTAAACAACCTAGAGCAACCCTAAAGAATAAGCCCTAATTGCTTATAATTGACAAAGTAAATGATCTAAATCCACAATGCAAAGTGATCTAAAGCATAAATATGAATCAAAATGAAGCTTATGCAAAGACATGAAAACAACATGAAACCATACCCAATCCCAAGGGAGAGGTACAAGCCAATCGTCAACCGGTGATCTCCTATTGTCCTTCTACATCTTCAAAAGCCCCCAATTGATAAAATGATGCTTGATGAATGTTTGATGGATGAATGTTGAATGTTGTTGAAGACTTCAAAGATCTACTCTTTCACTGCAAAGAAGGCTCTAATACTCCAAAAACCTTCTCTTAGATTCTTAGAATAAGGACCTCTTCAAATGAGGAAAAGGAGCTCTTAAGTATGAAACCCTAGATCTTAATTTCATGTTTAGGGTAACCCAGGATTTGAATTTCCTGATATTTTGGGGGTAAGCATTATTATATCATAGGATTGTGCTCCCAAAATTTTGAGAAAAAAGTCGTGGACCATGTACATTCCCGCCACGGTTCGACCAACTTTTCACCAAATTTTCAAGGTTGTTAGATATGATGATATTAGAGCACATCCCAAAGTTACAACTGATTTCAAGATGTTTTGATATGTGAAATCGGGCCTAAACGGTCAAAATAAGACATAATTAGGGTTTATGATCAAATGATTCATTGGAGGAATAAGATGAAAAGGGGCACACTTAGGGTAAAGGGCCCAACTTTGTAATGTGGAAAGTGATGAGACATGACTTTAGATTTAATTAAATTAATTAATTAAATTCTTAAAGGGGAATGAGAAATGCAAGATGCAAGACACACTAAGGCGGGTGCTAACCTAAGTGTGAAATTGTACCACCCTAGCAAGGGTGTAGGGTGTACAATTTACGACACTACAATTTGTATTCAAAATAACTTTATATATTCATGATAGTTTTCCCTTGGTTATTTTGGCACGCCCGGTGGGACCCATGTCCCTAATTTAACGATTTTTTTCAAGTTTTTGTGATTTTTAGTTGTAGTTCCCAGATTAGCGCGAGCGTATGCAAACCGGCACGACCGTCTCAGCTTCAACGCATGTTTTTTGGCTTTGGCGCATGCACAAGCGCTTTAGTGCATCCGCTTTGAATTTAAATTTTCATAATCCACTATTTTTGCAGGTCTGCTGATTAGCGCGCGCGCTGCGGGAATAGCGTGTCCGCCCCCTACATTCCTCCATTCACTTCCCTATTTTTGTTTTTACCCATTCTGCTTTCTATTTTCTAATCAGTTACTTAAAAAAAACATAAAAGGCTAAAATAACTTAAAAAATTAAAAAAAATTTAGTTAATCTGCTCTATCTAGTTTTTTATTTTTATAAATGTCGCTTTAGCGCGAGCACTTTGCGAATAGCGTGATTGTCTTGTAACATCTCGCCTCTTTTTGAAAATTTGAATTTTCAAATTTATGGTTAACTGCTAACCTTTTTTTTCTATTTTTGGCATGAGCGCGAGCACTTCGGCGCGACCGACGATACAATAGTGCGATTGTTCGCAGGTATAATTTGTGTTTTTAGGAGTTTTTCACTTTCTGCATTTTCTGTTTTAAGCATTCATGCCTCACTTCAACGAGGTTGTCTGCAGAACAGCTCACGCCGTTCTACAAAACTTTGTGTTATTGATCATATTTTTGAGTTTTGTAGACTTTATCCGAGCAGTCCAAGGCCTAATTTGAGAATACTGACATGTTTTCCTTGCAAGATGTTATATAGAAGACCACATTCTCACTAGATTAGTCTTGTGTGTGTTTTTTCTATATAGATAACATTTGGATTTTGGGCTTAAAATTAACCACTTGTCTTCTATGTCTTATTTTCATTTTGTTTGCATTCTTTTTTACCTATAGCGGGCCTGCCCTCTCAATTTGCTTGGCACACTAGCACAGACATTGGTGAGAGGGGAATGACCCAAGTGACTACGGTTGAATCCAAGCATTCCAGCTCACTATAATCAAATTGTCTTTTGAGATGAAAATCTCGGAGGACGGAGCTATCTGAGTTTACACTCATATCGAGCACTTTGTAGGGCCCTTGAGGTCTAAATCACACTTGCGTGACTACTATTGTGCTTGGTACTTTGTTGGGCTATAGGCTTTAATCATGCTTGCATGACTACAAAGGATAGTCTACAAACATAAACCCTTACTAAAAGCTCTAGGAATAGAAGCCACCTGGTTCACCTCGGAAAGGTGGATAATCTTTGTGCAAGGGAGATAGTAACTCCCCCAAGAGACTTTCCATATTGTGCCCCAATTAGCGTTTGGAGTCGGCTAATACGGCGTTGAGAATCCATTGCGTGAGACTCAGTGGTCGTATTCTAGTTAGCTATTGGGTGTGTACCTAAGTCAACAATCAAAGGTTTCCTCTTCAACCAACTTCCTAGCATAGCATGTTGTGCTTGATGTCTCTATTTGAGTCAATGGCTAATGTGTTTTCTATGTCTTCTTGCCAAGAGTAGAGTTAGTATGTCCTAGTCAACATCCTATTCATCATTATAGTCCAAGTCTAAGTCAACCTTTGTCACATTATAATCCAATTCAAGCAATAGTCCAAGTCATAGTCCTTAGTCATCCTTACATCATGTCCTAGTCATACATGAGTCATGTACAAGTTGTCATCCTAGTCATATCCTATTCAAATTTTGAGTCAACCTTAGTCAAGTCCAAGTCACACTCAAGTCTCAAATTTTCCAACAAGTCAAACTCCGTCAAAACTTTGTCCGCCTCATGTTTCATAGGTTTAAGCTGTACAAGTATCTTAAGAAATCAATCCATCGTCTAATCAAGAAAAAGAAGCTCACACAAGAACAACTCATTAGACGCTGAAAGTTTTGGTATACCAACTGTAAACTCTTGCTCAAACATAGGACCTTTTTGCACCGATATCACAATTATAGTCATGGTCATAGAAATGAGTTTGATGATAGTGAAGAACTAAGAGTTTGTGCCCTACACCAAGGATAAGGCTTGTCTTTCAATACCAACTATCGTTAAAATCAGGGTGGTCGCATACCTTCATACAATTTTCCATCTGAACCTATCACTTATTGAGTCATTTCCATACCAAGGATAATCTAGTCATCAAGTTCTTCTAGTCATCATTATCATCCTTCTTTGATATTTCATCATCAACCTTTTCTAAGGACTTAGCACACCAATCAATCCTTAATCAATTATCTTTGATCAAATAAATCCTTAATCAATCATCCTTCAATCAAATCACCCTCACGCTAAGGTTTATACCTTGTAAAGTTCTATTTAGACCTCATCCTTAATAAATTAATCATTTGGCCTTTGTGCTTGGGAAAGAAACTCCCCCAAGTACCTTTTCCTCATCTTTTGAGTTGGTCAAGACTCCTATCCTATGTCTTTATTTTTATTGGTATCATTAGTCAATCCTTAGTAGAAGAGAGACTTTGATCATTATCCTAAGGTCTAAATTTTACCCAACTTGGTTGTCACCTTGTTTGTGGGTTCATCAACATCTCCCAACTAAAAACCTCATCCAAGGACTAAGGTGAAATCTTAATCAAACTCTTGTCCTAATCCAGGGACCCCATCAATCATTCTAATCAACTTTATCAAATCCAAATCACATCAAAATCCAAGGTCCTAGCTAAGTCCTTCCATTAAAACCTTTCTTCCAATAAATTTTCCCAAGATTATTCTTGCATGGTCACAAATCGATCCCAAAAGAAGAAGATGGCTGAAAAACAATATGGCATTGTTAGACATTAGTGTCCTATATCAAGACTCTACAGAAGATACTATGCAAAGTGTGCAACTCGACATCCAAGATCCACAAGGGGACCCTAACATGGTTGATCAAGATGACCTCTCCCTGAAAGTACGAACATTCCTAGAGGATTCTTACAATCAAGAAATGATGGAGAAATTCATCTGACATAATTCTAGTGGTCTTCTAAAGATTCTTATTGAAAATGGAGCTTGCCTTCCCCCTGATTTCGATAGATCCATTCTCGATCAACAACCACAAGGGGACTTTTCTCCTACTCACATTGTTATGCCTCTCATTCAACCCCAATCAATCACACCCCTGCCTATCATTCAACCCCAATCAATAGCACCTGTGATATCTTCCCCCGTAGTGCCCATCCAACCTTCTTCCTTCTTAACATCCATACCATTATCAAATTTGATCACATCTATTCTCCAACATGCTTCTATTCCATCTTCTTCTACCTGACCACATGTTTCTATTCCACAATCCTCCATTCCTTTTAACAATGCCGCTAATTTCATCCATGCTCCACTTCCTCCCATCACAACAATTCACAGGTCGCAACCAATTGTCACTCAAGTCCCTGTTACATTGGTCATCACATCTCACATTCTTGCTTCTTCATCATATCAATATATTAGTGGTGGTGGTATACCTCCCATGGCTCACCAGATACTCAGGGCAAACACGGTCCATCATGTCCAAGATCCACAACATGATATAATCAAGGAAATCCAGGACATGAATAACATCATCAAAAACATGAAGGAAGGGACTAACAAAATAAAAACTTATTCATTTGAGGAATTTTTTCCTTGTCCTTATGATCCTTCGATATCAGTTGCACCTTACCCACCAGGGTTTGAGATGCTCAAGTTCACAAAGTATGAGGGTCAAGGGGACCCTTGAGACTATGTACATGAGTTTCGTATCTTATTCCAAGAACTCTCCTATAGTGATTTATATCTTCATAGGCTTTTCCCTAAGAGTCTCATAGGAGATGCTCTTGCATGGTTCTTTTCCTTTCCCTGAGGTTCTATCACCTCCTTCCCAGACTTAGCAAAAATGTTTGTGGCCCACTATGCTTATAACATTGTCAATGATGTTTCCATGATGGACCTTTGTAACACAAAGTAGAGGCCTAGAGAAACTTTTGCTAACTTCTTGCAGAGGTAGTGACACCTTATCAAGAAATTCCAGAGGGATATGCTAGAACAACACCAAATTGAATTATTTCAAAAAAATCTGGTGCCCGAAGTATCAAAACCCATAACATCTCTGTGCATAAAGTCTTTCCAGATTTTGACTGATAAGGGCCTATCCCTTGAACGTGTCTTGTTAGAGGAAGGTACCCTAAAGCATTATAAAAAATCAAGTAAGAATACTTTCTCCTATCATAATGACAAACTAAAATTTTGGTGTAAGAACAAGAATATAGTCAGCAATGGTGTCACTGATGCAAAATTGGTTCAAACTGTGGCTTCTCCTCCAAAATACACCATGACTAATCACCAATTCAATACTCATCAAAATAATAAAAATCAACCTCAGAGGCCTTCCAACAATTTCTTAGTTTAGGGGTGACCACCTCGATCTAATAATCAGGCTCGAAGAGACCCTTGCCAAGCCCATTGAGATTGTGTTCCAAAAGCTTGTCGAGGTAGGTACAGTCATCTTTCTAATAACCCACCCATTTGATCCTAATCAGCATAAATCTAGGTGGTACAATGAGAATGAGTATTGTTATTATCATCATATCAATGGGCATGATACATGAAAGTGTATGAAACTAAAGAACTACATACAAGAGCTCATTGATAAGGGTGATATTGAGGTAGCAACAACAAAACCTGGTAATAATAATGAAAAAATCAAGATGTACTAGGAACCTTTCCCCAAGCATGACAAAGGCAAGGGCTCATCATTTAATGTCGCGAACTACGATTATACCAATCATATAATGAGCCTTGAATTTTTGGTGGGTCACATTGAACCTGCAGATAATCATGTCAACGTCATCATTGTCCAGGGAACTAATCCTCCCCCTTCCTAAAGAAGACCTAGGATCCTTGTTCAAGGTGATCCCACCCATCCTCAATTGGAAAGAAGACCTAACCCTACTAAAATAGTCATTCAAGGTGCCACACCTTCCTCTTCCCACTCTTAGAATGACTGCAATGTAACTACCCATCGTGAGAGGGTAACTGTCTAAGGGGTTCCTCCTCCACCAAACCCTTCCCCCATGTCATCCACCCATCAATATGACCTCCTTGAGAATCTTAGGAAGACCCCTACACAGATCTCCATCCTAGAGCTCCTCAAGACCTTCCCTGTCTACAAGGAGATTTTGGAACAAGCCCTCCTTGAGTCACATGTCCCCGACAACAATAATGCTGCCCAGTTCCAAGCCCTCATTGGAAATCTTGTTGACCAACAACACCTTGTTTTCATCGCCAATGACGCTCCCGCAGATGATGATCATAATAAACCATTGCATATTGAAGCCCTTATCCAGAAACACAAGGTTAAACGCATCTTGATAAACAATAGATCTGGACTCAATCTTTGTACATATAAGTTAATAAAGAAATTGGGGCTTTCTAAGGACCAAGTTGATACGTCAGGACGAATCGCAATCAAAGCCTATGATGATGCAGAAAGGGTTTCCAAAGGAATGATCACTTTGCCTCTTCAAGTGGGCTCTGTTACAATTGAGACCCCTTGCCAAGTTCTAGATCTTGATCTCCCCTATAACATTCTCCTCGACCGTCTGTGGATTCATTCCCTTCAAGCCATTCATTCCACTTACCATCAATGCATTAAATTTCCCTTCAATGGTAGAGAAGAGATGATCCACAACCCTTTCAATATTGCAAGCTCTTAGAAGGGAAACTTCCATACCATTGCCTCTTAAATAGACCCGCTCCAACTCCCCCATCTGACGCATCTAAAGTTGCCTCCACCTCATCTCAAATAGAGCCCAAAGTCAAGATCTTAGACAATGGTTGTGGAGAATATAAACTTGAGGATGTCTTGTTAATAGGAAATCTCTCCTTGTCTCCCAAGTCCTTTGGCAAGACCAAAGAAATAAAAAAATTCAAAAACACGTTATACAATGTAAGGATACCACTTGATGAGGAAAGCCTTGAGATAAATGTTCTTCATGGTTGTACCACGAAGAAGATGAAGATCCAACAAAAATACCGAAGAAGATGTATCCAAAAGCATCAGCCATAGTGGAGAAGATGGGTTATAAAAGACATGGTTTGGGGTCGAAAGAGAAAGGAATCAAAGCACTAATAAATCCCATCTCATACAAGTATAACAGGGGATTGGGTTATACTCCAGTACCTAGGATCACTATCACTGACACCCCTTCAAGTCCTTCCTTGGATGTCGAAGACTCTGATGAAGAGGAATTCCATGAAATGCCTTTTGAATATGAAGATGACATCTTCTTTGACACCCACATCAACACCATCACTCCTATAAACCCTCCCACCCCACATGAGTTGCAACTTGTTCACCCCAAGCTTATAGACAGGGACCAACGAGACAAACTCGCTTTAGACATTTGTGCCAATGATAGTGCTCTTATGACTCTCCTGACTATGCATAACTTAGAAGACTACAATAGAGTTCATGGGATTCAAATACATGAAAAAGGATACTTTGGTAGTCAGGTCAATGCTCTTAGTTGCAAAAAAGATAATAAAAAGAAAAATCATGATTCCCTAGGTGAAAACCTCTCCAAGGCACCTTTGGATGAGGAAAAAGTAAAAACAAAGGGTGTATCCAAAAGTGAAAACCTGGATTAGGCACTTAAGGATGAGGGTCTTGACCTCCCTACCATTGTTTCTCCTCAACAGGACAGGTCAACTTTACTAATAGAGGAAACATACACTATCAATATGGGCACTGAAGACACCCCAAAGAACGTGCTCATTGCCAAGTTCTTGATGGATCAAGAGACACAAGACTATCAATTTTCTCACAAAAACAAAGATCAATTTTGTCTGGTCATATGCTGACATGCTAGGCCTAGATCTCGACTTGGTAGTTCACAATCTTTCTCTTCGTCCAGATGCAAAACCAGTAAAGTAGAAATTACGCATGATGCATCCACTCATTGCACTCCTCATCAAAGAAGAAATTCAAAAGATGTTGGATGTTGGATTCATAAAACCAATAGAATATCTTGAATGTGCATCTAACATTGTACCTGTCAGCAAAACCTACTAGGGGCATCTGTATTTGCATGGATTTCTGAAATTTGAATAAAACTTGCCCTAAGGATGATTTCCTGCTCCCTAACATAGACATGATTGTAGACCTCACATCGGAACATGAAATGTTATCACTTATGGATGGATTTTATGGATACAATCAGATCATGATCATAGAGGAAGACCAACACAAAATGGCATTCACAACACCATGGGGCACCTTTTGTTATCAAGTCATGCCTTTTAGTCTCAATAACGTCAGAGTTACATATCAACGAGAAATGACAATAATTTTCCATGACCTTTTGCACAAATTCATGGAGGATTACATGGATGATATTATAGGAAAATCCAAGACAAGACATGAGCACATCCCTATCCTAAGGCAAATTTTTGAGAGATTGGAAAAATATTAACTGCGCCTAAATCCCAAGAAATACATCTTTAGCGTCAAATCTGGGAAACTATTAGGTTTTATTGTTTCTCACAGAGGCATAGAGATTGATCCTGCAAAGGTGAAATCTATCATGGAAATTCCTCCCTCAAAGACCCTCAAACAATTGTGAATCCTCTAAGGAAAGCTTCAATACATCAGACACTTCATCTCACAGTTTGCAGACAAATGTCACCCATTTGCGCACCTATTACACAAGGATACCAAATTCAAATGGGACTTCTTTTGTCAGAAATGTTTTGAGAAACTCAAGGAATATCTTACATTGCCTTCAGTTCTTATGCCTCCTATTCCAAGATAGCCACTTCTTTTATACATATCAGTTACTGTAGTGGCATTGGGGGCATTATTGGCACAAACAAATGATTAGGGAAAAGAGCATGATATATACTATATCAGTTGCACATTAGTAGGGTATAAGCTCAATTATACCCTTATTGAAAGAGCATGCTTATCACTTGTCTTCAGCACACAAAAGCTCTGGCACTACATGCTTAACAATAAAATGAAATTGATTGCTAAGATCGGCCCTCTCAAGTATCTCATGCTCAAGGCTTCTCTCACTGGCAGAACTGCTAAATGGGTTATGTTGTTAAGTGAATTTGATATTGAATATGTGGATAGAAAAGAAATCAAAGGACAAGTAATAGAAGACCAGCTGGTTGATGCTCCGCTTCTAGGTGATCACCCGATCCTCACAGAATTTTTAGATGAATTCATAATGACTATCACTACATCCTCAACATGGTAGTTTTACTTTCATGGTTCTTGCACCCAAAATGGATCGGGGGTAAGCATACTACTAATCACACCGCAAGGAGATTGCATCCCTAAATCATACAAGATAGCCTTTGCATGCACTAACAACATTGGAGAATATGAAGCACTAGTCACTGGACTCTGTCTGGCTATCCAATGGAAAATATTGGAATTACATGTCTATGGTGATTCTGAACTTGTCATTAAACAAGTCAATGATGAGTATCAAACAAAAGATGACAAGCTTGTTCCTTATCGTAGTATGGTTGATGACCTCAAGCAATATTTCACATCAATCAAGTTTGATCAGATTCCACGTACCAAAAGTAGAGTTGTAGATGTAATGGCCACTATTGGTTCCCTCCTTCAAATGTTGGCACATAGTCACAAGTGTGAGTTTTTGGCCGAGCAACTCTTTATACTGGCATATGACCTCCTAGAGTCTGAAATGGTGTGTGTACTCGTTGGTCCTGATTCCCCTTGGTATCAGGAGACCTTTTCTTAGCTAAGAGATAACACCATTCCCCCACACCTCACCAAAACCCAACAACAAACCTTTATCCGCCGATGTTCCCATTATACTATCCTAGGAGACACCCTAGTCAGAAGGCATTTCGATGGTTCCCTCCTAAGGTGTCTATACAAACAACAAAACTTTTGCAAACGTGATACTACTAGCCTACAATGGAAGTAGATACATATAATTATGTGAAGAAATGTATCCCTTGCTAGCGGCATGGTGACAAGATCCATGCTCCATCACAAGATCTATAGCCTTTTATCATAACTTGGCCCTTCTCATAGTGGGGGCTCGATCTCATAGGCAAAATACACCCTGCATCCTCCAATGGTCATAAATTCATCATTACCACCACTAAATACTTCACTAAGTGGGTGGAGGCCATCCCTCTTACCTTCACCATTGGTAAACATATTTCTGAATTCATCCTGAACTATTTAATCTATCGATATAGAATCCCCAAGGTTATTATCATAGATAATGGTAGACCTTTAAATAATCAGAATGTTAAAGAGCTCTGTCAGAAGTTTGATATCCATCATCGCTTCTCCACTCCCTATTACCCACAAGGTAATGGTCAAGCTGAGGCCTCTAATAAAACCTTAATCAAAATCCTTAAAAATATAGGCAATGAAGTTGGTCGTGATTGGCACCTCCAACTCCATCCTTCTCCATGGGCTTACCATACCTCCATCTGCACACCCACAGGTGCTAGTACATATTCTCTCATCTTTGGCTCTGAAGCTATCCTCCCTCTTGAGATCGAAATCCCCTCCCTAAGGGTATTGCTATAGAATATCCTTCTCGATGAGGAATATAGAGTTGTGAGACTGCATGAGCTAGAATTGTTGGATGAAAGGTGCCTCAAGGCCTTAAATAATCTCCAGGTATATCAGAATTGCCTACAATTGAGTTATAACAAGAAAGTCAGAACCCAGGAATTTCAAGTTGGTGATCTTGTCCTCATGAAAAAATAGAGAAACCTCTAAGAAAGAGAGAAGAAAGGCAAGTTTGCACCCAATTGGCTTGGACCCTATGCAATCACAACAAAGTATGGATTTGGGGCATATCAGTTGGCTACTCCTAAAGGAGATCCCTTGGATGATCCTATGAACATCATGAACCTGAAGAGATTCTATGCCTATCCTGAGAAGGTCGCCAAGTGTCTTAAAAATTCAAAAAATTCAAAATTAAAAAAAATCAAGAAAATACAATAAATAAATAAAATAAAATAAAATGAAAAAGGAAAAAAAAAAGCAAAGAAACATAGTAAATCGTCCATCTGTGAAAAGCACTTTGTGGTGCTATGTGCAAGTACCTTGGTGAAAAACTATGCGTAGGCATCAAGGTAAATAATCTGGATCCATTGTCTACTAGGTCAGACTTGATCTCCACCGCTCACACATCAGATATCCATATTTGCCTCTACATCCATCATTCCATCTGTCTCTAGTTCTTCCCTTCATCCTAGCATGAACATCATCCCCTTATCCACTCACCCACACCCGATAGAATGATCAACCACATGATGATGAGTCTTTGCCTAAAGCATGAATAAGGATCATCCCATTAAACCAAGCTTTTATCCCATTAAACTAAGCTCTATCCCTCACACTGAGCTTTTCCCCGCATCCTGAGCTTGTGCCTCCATATGAGCTTCATCAAGTCCTGGTGTCAGTCCTATTTCTATAGGTCAATCCTCATGGTCATCTGGTCAAATGCCTAGTCAATCTTATCCACATTATCCTCTGCCCTTGGGATGAATCCTTCCCTAATTTGGCAGTTTAATCTTTATCCTAATCTTACTCTTGGCAAGAGGCGTCAGTTGGTCATGTGTGCGTGACTTGTCTAATTTTTGAGCTTTCATTTTGACTTACATCCTTTGCCCTACAACTGCTCCTATCTACGACTGCCCGCATCTTCCATATCCTGGTATGTTTATGATGGGTGTATACTGGGGTATGTTTTCATGGTATGACGTGTTTGGGATCTCTCTTGTACGAACCTATGACTTTGTACTAGTGTTTGTCAACACTTACATTGTCACATACAAGGGATATCTATGTGTTTGAGGGTTTCCTTGCATGTACCCACAACTTTGTATCCATGTTTCTCAACACTTGTATAGTTGGGTATGGGGAATTCTTGGTTGTTTGCGAGTCAGTCCACTCCTTGGGTTTATCATGGCATCCTGGTTCCTATAATTAGTGGTGCGGATTACCTAGGGAAACATTAAACTAGGTTTTCTCTCCACATCTTTTGTGCACGAACCCCTCCCATCATTCTCATCTTGCATTTCCATCGAGACCTGAATTCTCCCCATCTGGCATTCCTATGGAGTCCTCAATTTCCCCCCTGACTTGGGACCTAACCCCAATTGGTGTGGGCGCTCATGCCACACGCCCATTCTATTCTTCTAAACCAAACTCTAACCTAGACTATCATGGGTTCTCGCGCCAAGTGCCTATGCCCACCCCAAAACCTTCTCAGATCCCTATTTCCCCGTGTGCGTTGATGCTATTCGCCAACGCTTGCGCTAACCTAGGGGCGTGTGCGCTGAAACAACAATCAACGCGTTCGCCTTGCTAGACTTTAAGCCTAATTCTAACACTAAAATCTACCCTAAACCTATCAAATGACAAAGTGAGCTTAGGGTATGTACCGGTGGACCATAATGGGTGGGCCTCTTGTGACGGTGAACTCTCTCTACACAGTGTTCATGTATCAGAATGCGTTCCATCTCTCTTTCTACTTTCTAGGATATTATTTTCTCCAATTCTTATGTGTGACAATGACCCTTCATTGGGCCCTGTGTGGCTTATATGGGCCCCCCTTGTGGGCCCACCCCTTCGTCTCTCCCCTTCTTTTATCTCTTCTCTCATTTTCTCGATTATTCCTTCCTTTCTTTCTTGTTCGCTCATTATTTTCCCTCCTTCTTTTTGAGAGTTTTCGCTAATTTTTTGAAAAAAAAAATTCCAAAAAATTCTCGAGGTGGCATACACCACCAGCGCTTTACACTGGGGCATCCTCTTTCTTTTATCTTTTACCCATCACCAAATTTTGCCATTGCGTAAAAGAGGGGCAAAAAGTAGACACTTAAATTAATTATTTTAATTAATTTAACTCTCCCACATAATTAATTAATTTAATTATCTTAATCCTTATTCTTCTCAATATTAATTAAATTTAATCTAATTAATGTTGTCACTATAGTCCAATGATTTATTTATTTAATAAATAAATTTTCCTTTCTTCTTCTAAGGCAATCAAAATTAATTCTTCCTAATTTTCCCTTTTTAATTAATTGATCTCAATTAATTAATTAATCCTTGTGATTCCTACAAATCAACTTTTTCTAATTCATCATTAGTCTAATTAATTCTTCTAGAAACTCTCTTAATCCTACTTAGCATTATTCCTCAATTTTTTAATTTCCTCCACTCATTCTCTCTCCTAGTCAAATCCTCCTACAAATCCCACTTGTTCTAATCCCACCTAATCCTTCTAATTTCTTCTAATCTCTCTTCTAATGGGTTGCTAGTGGCTAATCCCCATGATTAGCCACAAAGTCAACTCCTTGTCCCCTCACTCAACTACTTTCCTTAAATACTCTTCTCACATCTCTCTATTCATCGCCCCATCCATTTACCTTCCTTAAGTGCTCTTTTCCTAGGTGAATGTGAGATTTTAAAAAATCTCACATTCTTCTAAGTATTCCATTACCCAAGGTATTTTTAATTCCTTCTTATTCCTCAAATCCCCATGCTCCCTTTTTGGAGAATTTTTAAATTCTCCTTCTCATCATCCAAAGAATATATGTATTCCTTTTGTCTTCCATAGGTGCATTGGGAAGCCTTCCCAATGAACCTTGAGGAGTGTGGAGACAAGAAATGCCTTTATGGCATATCACTTGGACTCCACACTTGTCATATCAACCCTTCTTGATCCATGTGTGGGCTCACATGCAATCTTGGCCCTCCATCTTGGACCAATCCTAACCCTCCATTTCTCATCCCCTTCATTGATCATCTCCAAGCTTTGTAAGTTCATGCTGCCCTTTTGAGTCCAAAGAAACCATCTAAGCACCTAGAGTATAGCCAAATTCACACTCATCCATCACTTAGTTATATACCTTTGCATATCCATTTCATGTTTAATCCATCCATCCCTATCATTATTTTAATCATTTTGTGCACAATTGGAGACCCACCACATTCAATCAAGGAGCATATCAAATCAGGTTGGAGAAGGGGCACTACTTCAACCTCATCCCACTCAATTTGAGGAACAAGTGAAGATTTGTGAAGGTATAATGGTGTTTGTTGAGTTTATTTGAATGTTTTATTGCATATTTATATTCAAACTAACCTTATATCTTCATGATAGTTTTCCCTTGGTTTAGTAGCATCATAAATTGTACACCCTTAATTGGGTGGTACAATTCCACGCTTAGGTTAGCACCTGCCTTAGTGTGTTTTCATCTTGCATTTTAATTCATTTTAAACATTTAATTAATTAATTTAATTAAATCTAAAATCTTCTTTCATCCCTCTACACATCGTAAAATTGGGCCCTTTACATTAAGTGAGCCCCTTTTTATTTTATTCCTCCAATAAATCATTTCATCAAACACCCTAATTATGTCTTATTTCAACCTTCAAGACCCGATTTCTCATATCTAGATACCTCAAATTCCCATTGTAACTTGGAAATTGGGAAAACATATCAAAGCCTAAGTTATGCAACCACAAAACATAACAAACTAAGAAACTAATCCTAATACATTCAATGAAAGAAGGAAAGACAAGATTGCAAAACAAAAGCACAAACCACATGTAAAAACCTCTTTCCTTGACCTCCATTATTTCTCTTTTTCCTCCAAATGTGTTGTGCATCTCACCTACAAAATGCAAGTGTGATAGAAGCAAGATGATAGCAAAATTGTTAGCGTGAGGATACTTGAGATGTTGTTGTTAAAAATGAGCAATGAGAGCTCAATTTATAGAAAAATTGGGATTGATTGGATGGCTAAGATTGATTTGAGATTGAAAATAATCAACAAATGAGATTGAGTGCACAATAGAGCTGTCATTTGCGGAAGGATGAAGATAGAAGAAAGCAAATGAGAAGATATTATGAGAATAAATAATAAAATCCTTAAGTATCTTCTCATAAATACTAAATTAGCAAGTTGAAGAGATAAGGGAGACATAAATTAGAAAGTGGAAGAGATAAGTGGGGTCATAAATAAATAAATAAAATTTATTTATTTCACCCACACATGGTAATTAAATAAATTAAAAATTTATTTAATTATAATAATTTGGAGAAGGGGATTAAATAATTAAAATAGTTATTTAATCATGGAGGAATAAATAGATTAGAATAAATAAATTAAATAATTAAGTGAATTATTTAATCAAAGAAGAATAGTTAGGATTAGCCGATTAAGATCAAGATTATTTGATTAGAAAGAGACAATGATGAACATTGATTAAATAATGAAGATTATTTAATTAATGGTTGAGAAGGACAATAATTAAATAATTAAGAATTATTTAATTATAGAAAATTAGAAGAAGAAAATTAGTATTAATTAAATAATTAAAATTATTTAATTAGTTTAGGAGAAAAAGGTTAGTGAAAAGTGTCGTCGAAGACTTATGGCAATTTACAGTGTCTACATTTTGCCCCTCTTTGAGACAATGTGATTTTGAGAATTATTTCAAAGATAAATTTGAGAAAACATGCCCCAGTAGATGATAGGATGAAGGAAGGATGCCCCCTCGAGAGATTGTTTATGTATGAAAGAAATGAATGATCTCTCTCAAAAAAAGAGAAAAATGGGAAAAGAGAAAATTAGTAGTAAGAAATGAAGAATGCTGATTGATTGTAAAAAAGGGGTGATTGATATCAAATGAATAAATTCTCGATTGATTAGATAGAATAGATAGCATGATAATGATTGTTTTGATGAATCGATAGAAGGATTGATGAGATATAAGAAATGTTAGCCAGAAGGAATGCAAATGAGAAGTGAAGAATGATTAGTGTGATGAAATATTGCTTTCACAAATGCAAATATTATGTGAGAACCTTTATTTGATATGGCAAAATGGATGTGGTGCACCATGGCAGTGAAAGCCAGGGCAACAATGAAATCCCTTTGCATAAGAAAAACATGTTCACAGACAAGGAATGGTTCAACCATCCTAAGACATACTTGCCCTAGAATGTTATGAAACGCTCCACAAACAGAAAACAAAAAACAAGAAAGACCATGAGCCATCCTAGCCACTCTAAATCACTCAGTGACATCATTGACCAGCATAAGAACATGATCGAATATAAATCAGTAAAAGATAAGACTCACAATTCAAACAAGTCAAACAACCATTTTGATCTTGTTGTCAAAAGTGATAATGTTGTGTTTAAAGGACAATCATGTTGTCTAGTTTTGAGGGAATGTAGTACCCCATCTAAGATAGGACATAGTCTAGTTTTGAGCATACTACACCCTTCATAAGACCCATGATAATGTTGACAAAAGACCGATAAAGTTGATATTGTTGATTGATAGGACACGTTCGATCAATTTGAATGCTTGGTTGGTTAAACATTTCATCTATTAATGCATGATTTGCTAAGCACAATGTTTTATTGTGTTATCTATTCGATGTCCATGTAGATGTTTGTCTATGTACAAAAGGGACAATTTATTGAGGAAATGAAAATGATTGTTTATGTACTTTTGATGTTTTCCAATTTTTAGGGTTTTTGAACTTTGCTTTTTTGTGCTTTTTTCAGGACATTATACAATTTTTTGTGTTTAATATTAGGATGTTTTTACAATTTTTTTGGATATTTTCAAGATGTTTTTTTTATGTTTTTGGATTATTTCAAGACATTTTTTGAATGTTTTAATTGATATTTTCAGTACTTTATTTGATTTTTATGGATTTTTTCTTTCAGGACTTTATAAGTTATGTACATGCCATAGCTCCCGAGTCGTGCATAGTGATAACTTTGTCAATTGATCATGACAAAGGGTTTTGCCCTTATTGTGTAGCAAGGCAAGGAATATGACGACTAGATAAATAAGCTTGCTAAAATGTTGGTGGATAAAGGGAAGATAAAGACCATTTATTCTGAGATAAAGCAGATTCAATTTTCAAGGGCTATAGCATGATGGGATAAGGGACTGGATATGACAATGAAAAGTTATGGCATGACATCAGGGACAAGTCAAGAGGTTTTTGAAAGCATGTTTTGCACTTTACGTTGTTATGTCAGATCAAGATCAAAGGAAAGAAAAAGAGTGTATAGATGGTGATAGAATATGGATAGGATAAGCAAGATCAAAAATGGATAAGGGATATGGTTTGAAGTTGTGATAGGCTAAGAGATAGTAGAAGAAGGTTGCAATAAGCCAAGGAATATGGATGAAAGGTTGTAATAATCCAATGGATAAAGACCAAAAGTTGTGATAGGTTGAAAGCTGTGAATAGGATGCATGACGCTCATGAATATCCTCAGCCTTGTCAAGATCAAAGGTGGGAAAGAGAGTATGTATGTGAGGGATGATATAATAATGGAGGGTATGATAGAGGTACAATAGGATAATGGAGGGTAATAGGAAACGATAGGATACGATGGACAAAACCTGCCCCCAAGTATGGTATGCAAGAAGTTCATGGATTATGCATGACTCCTATTTGCCAGGTTTTCATCATGAAACTTGCCCAAGGCACATGTTTGCCAGGTTTTCACCAGAGGATGAAATATTTTTCTTTACTTTTTTTTCATTTTTCATTTTTTTTTCTTTTTCAAATTTTCTCTTTATTTTTTCTTTCTTCTTTTCAATTTTTTTTTTTTTTTGTCTTTTATGACTTTTAGCAGAAAATGGACACATGATAGGGGATGGAAGGAGGACTCAAGTATCTTGTTTTTTGAAGAGTATCCTTGAAAAATGGACCATGACTATTAAAAGTATGCTCAAAGATGTTGGTAAGATCATGACATGGAAATGAGATGGGACTAAGGCCAGGATTTATGCAAAAGATGGGATCAGAGGGACAAAAGGATGGAAAATATGCATTGGATAATGGATGGGATATTGGAAGAATTGGGCTTGAAGGGATGGACCTATTGGTAAGATCAACATTGGCACACACCTTGAGGGGTGATGGATTGATGGAGAAAAAGTAGATTTTGAAATTTGAGATTTTGATGGAGGAAAGGCTAGGGATTTTGGGGCATAAGGACCAAAAATGGATGAAGGATATTTTGGAGGAATAGGTTTTGAAGGTTTGGATGGAGGAATAGCAATTTTGGATGCCAATTTTGATGCTTCTTTTGATTGTTGTACTTCAAGGAGCTACTTGAGAATCCACATTGTTTTTATTTTTCATTCTTTTGTGGCTCGTTGGAATACATTGCTTGCACAAGGGATTTAGGAACCCATATAGCTTTGGAATTTACTTTATGAGAAATTGACCTCTTTGGCGTTTTGGATATTTCTTTTTCTTTTTGGATCATATTTTACTTCATTTTGACATGTTGATCCTTAAATACATGTGGATTGCTAGACTTATGACTTTTATGCTTGGCATCCAAATTGCTTGGAGGGGGAAAGGAATGTATGGATGTATAAGAATGAAATGGAGGTTGTTTGGATGGATGTAAGGTGCTCAAGGATGTGTTCCTCTGATGAAATTGAATAGGGAACAAAGGGATATAAGGACCTAAGATGGATGGAAGAGATGAAGGGGAAGGTGCATATTTGGATTTTGGAGGGATGTTGAATTTAGCAAGGGTACCAATGTCTTGAGGAATGTCATTAAGGCCATGACCATTGATATTTTCTTTAACATGGAGTGGTTCTTGTTTGTGAAGGTCTACTCCTTTTCCTTTATAAATATTTTAACCTATAGGATACTCTTTGCTTCGGGAAGAAGACGCAAGTCCATTATGAGGTGGATATGAAATGATAGGAATGACAAGATCATGAAGTGGATCATCTTGGACCAAAGTGGAGGAACCCATTGTGCATGGAAGGGGTTCATTAGAATTTTGCACCAACATGTTAAAATCATGAGGGGGATTAGGATCATTGAGATTCTCTTCATGAGATGCAATGGGAGGAATAATGAGATCATCAAAAGAAATGAGATCTTGGAGTGTATGTGGAGGATTAGGACATTGAGATGGAGGAATGATAGAATCTTGTTGTGGACATGAAGCTGAAAGGATACTTTGATCTTGACAAGGAGGAAGATTATTGGATTAATCTTTAAAAGTATTTTTCTCTTGGGTTTCAATGGGATCATTGGGAATAATGGAAAGGATATCTTGACCTTGCTCAAGGAGTGGATTGTCAATGGGACTTAAAAGGACATTTTGTTCATCAAATAGAGGGGGATCATTTCAGATAGGATGGACTAGGATATCTTGATCTTGCTCAGGGAGAGAAGTGTCAATAGGACTTTGGATAGTATTTATAGGGATAGGGGATTAGCAAGAGTGTTTAGGAGGATGGGATCCTGGTCAACAATTGGAAGAAATGGTAAAGTTTTAGGGTCTCGATCTTGATTTGTTTTAGGACTCATTTCTTCATGCTTTGAATCATCCTCTTGACATGGGGTTAAAATTTTAACACGCACAGGGGATTCTGGAAATGAATAAATGCTTTGACATGAGGGAGATGTGCTTTGAATGTGATCCTCTGAAATGGAAATTAGGTCTAGCATTTGTGAAACATGGCAAAGATGTGCATCATGAATTGGATTAGCTTGACAATAAATTGTGGATAGCCCTTTGGGAATTTCATCCTTGGGTATATCTTTTGATGAGGATGATATGGGAGGTTCTTGTGAATGTTTGAAAGGTGTAGGAATAGATTCCATTAGAGAGTCATTTTTTTAATGAGGGGATGAGCCATTGCTAGACATAGGTGTATGATTTCGACCTTTCTTAGAAAAATCACTCAAGGTTCTCTTTAAGAGCTTTGTAATAGAGCCACATTTCTTTGGAGATGAATTTGAATCCTTGTGAGGTGTTGACATGATTGTGTTTTGATTTTGAACTTGTTTAAAAGGGAATTGGTTTTGGTTTGGTGCTACGTTTTGATTTTGAATTGGGTTTTGGTTGAATTGATTTGACATATTTGAAATTTGGCTTAGTGTGTGTTGCAACTTTTGTTTTTGAATTTGTGGTTGTAGTTGTTGATACAAAGTTTGTTTCCGATACTTGATAGTTGGTTGAACAAATTATTGGTATTGTGTAGTTGGTTGATCATATTGTTGAACTTGCACCTTTGATTGTGCTGGTTGGACACATTGGACTATTGGTTGTGTATGTTGTCATTGGTTGCGTTGGCTTGAAATATTGGATGATTGGTTGTTGTTGGATCCTTGGTTGTTGTTTCAAGATTTGATTGAATGAGGTTTGATTGAATGAAGTTTGTCTTGGGATTTGGTCAAAATTTGTGCTTGTTGTTTGAAATTGTTTCATCATATCTATTTGAGAGATGAGAGTTGGTATATTTGATCGTTCAATAAGAGCTTTTACATAAATTGGCTCAATGTTTGGATTTGGACCTGGAAATTTTCAAAGCATTTTCATCATTTGGGATCTAGACTCCGCACTATTTTGTCACTTTTTGATCAACGATCTCCATTTCTTGAGCGAGTTTCTCTTCTAGTTGTCGTATTTGGACACTTTTTTCATCAGAAAAAGTTTGATCAACATTTCCTTGTTGTTGAGTTGGATAGAATTGTGATTTCCATGGATTAAAACTTGATTGCATTGTGTTATTCATTGGACCAATCATCGGTTGATATGTCAAGCTTTGTTGCATCATAAGATCTTGGAATATTGTTTCAATGGATATGTCACTATGCAATGTTTTTGGGATTTTTGATTTTTTGAAATGATAAAGATATGCAACTAAGTGCAATAATAATGCAACTTATATTTTTGTTGTTTTGGAATTTTTGGAATGACAAGGGTATGCAACTAAGTACAACCTAGATGATTGACAATGCAACTTATGTTTTTGGTCTTTTTGAAGATTTTGGACAACCTTTTGAAATGAAAACCTAAAGACGTGAACCTTAGGAAATAAAAATGAATTATAGACCTTAAAAGGACAAAGGACACAATGACAATAGGATAAATTGACAATGTCTCACCTATACGCTTGGATACTAAGCTAGGTTTGACAAAATGATGTTGATGAAAAAATGACAAATGTTGGACAAGGTCAAGACTCCCTAACAATGACTTAGGATTTAATCTAAAGTTTTGATTTTTCAAGTTTGGAAAAACCTAATTTTGAGACTATTATGAAAGAGGATAATGATGATGACAATGATCTAGGGATATGAACCCAAGATATGATATGAAAATTACCTCAAAATGTGTTATGACTTGGAGATATGAAAAGATCAAGCTAAGAGAAGACTAGGGTTTGGACTATGCAATGCTAAAGCCAATGTGATATGGATATGTGAGGACCAATGAATTTAGAAATGCAAAATGCAACCTAAGCCAAGACCTAATTTTAGTATGACAATGATAATGCAAAAATGTCACCTAAGTGAAAACCTAGCTTGGGTATGACAATAAAATGAAGACTTAGGGAAATGATTTTAAAACTAAGTGAAAAATGAGGATGCTAAAATGAAAGGTAATGTTTATGTGACCTAAAACCTAGGGTTTTAACTATGCAAAACCTAACCTAAGTTACATGAATTTTGAAACAAGGATTTCCAATGTTTTGACAAGCCATGTTCAAATGTTGGATGAATACTTGGACAAAATTTGGAACTTTGTTTTGATTTGAAACTTGTGTTTGACTTGTTGGAATTTTTTTGAACTTTGATAACCAAGGTTGTTTATGACCACTTGTGAGAATTATTTTTGATTCACCTTTTGACAAGCATAGAAGACAAAATGTTTGTTTGACTTTGACACAAGACAATCATGCACCTTAGACAACAAATCTTAAGGCTAGAAAGGAAAATAGTTATTGGATCTCACTTGGTTTCCCAACTATGCCTACTCAAAGCGGATACTTAGATGCTTGACCCCATTTGCTCCACTCCACGACACTCACTTCTCTGGGGTAGCCAAGCATCAGTTCCCATGAAAACTCCCCATGGCGAACTTTGTATCTCTACTAAGAGCCGTAAGAATGTGAGATGTCATCAAAGGTCTGACCTCTTATACCAACAAATAGAAGGTTTTTGGTCTCTAAGCACAAAGGTTTTTAGTCAAGGCATCCATTCGGGTGGTCATAATCAACAGTGCTTTCTACTTTGTTAAAGGAAGCCTCCTAGCCTATCGAGGTTACGCTCTATAGGTTTTCATGTACCACACAGACATTGAAAGAGACATAACATCATTATAACAACATGTAACACTCATCGCTTGCGACTTTCATCACAAACACATTTATTTATAGTGGTTAGAAAGAGTTTGGCCTTAACTCATTACCACTTGGGTCGTTCCCTCTCACCAATGCTTGTGTGGAGTGCTAGACAAATTGAGAGGTGGGCCCTCTAAAGGTAAACACACACACACACAAAATAAAATAAACATCGCAAACATGGCATTCTTTATCCTTAAGAAATTCAAGTGTTCTCTACACTAAGGCAAACAATATTTTCTTCAAAATTTGCATGATATGAGTTCATTGATCCATTTGCATCCTAGTTAATATTAGATAAGGTTAATTCCACCTTAATTTGAAAAGGATTTGATCAATTTAAACCATTATTAAATGCAAGTTGTTGTTCATTTTAAACCCTTTGCATGCATAAAATCTAAAATTTATTGTTGTTCTTTGATCCAAATCCTATTTAAGACTATGTGAGATTTGTAGAGTTCATTCAAACCTCCTAATTAAGCTATGCTAAGAGTTGTTATTCATTAAAACTTCATAATTAGGGTATGTGAAAAATTGGTGTTCATTAAAACCTCCTAATTAAACTTTGTGAATATTTGTTGTTCATTAAAACCTCCTAATTAAACAATCTGAAGAGTTGTTGTTCATTGCATGTTAATAAATCTTGCATAAATCATTGTTTAGACTCTGTAAAGCCCACATGCAACATTAGATCCTCTCATAAAACCTGCATGCAACAACAAATTAGTGCAAAAAACTTGCATGCAACAACGGATTACTCCAAAAAAATTGCATGCAACAATAGATTACTACAAAAAACCTGCATGCAACAATAGATTATTGAAAAAAACTTGCATGCAACAAGAGATTAGTGAAGAAAACCTGCATGCAAAAAATTGATCAACACATAAAAATTGCATGCAAACATAAATCAATATCTAAAACCTGCATGTAAATATTAGACTCACAAAATTATCAAATTTAATGTGATTCACATCAAGTTCACCAAGAAATGTAAATAGGAAAATGGGAAAACACATCAAAGCCTAAGTTATGCAACCACAAAACATAAAAAGCTAAGAAATTAATCCTAATACATTCAATGAAAGAAGGAAAGACAAGATTTCAAAACAAAAGCACAAACCATATGTAAAAATATCCTTCCTTGACCTCCATTGTTTCTCTTTTTCCTTCAAATGTGTTGTGGATCTCACCTACAAAATGCAAGTGTGATAGAAGCAAGATGATAGCAAAATCGCCAGCGTGAGGATACTTGAGATGTGGTTGTTAAAAATGAGCAATGTGAACTCATTTTATAGAAAAAATGGGATTGATTGGATAACTAAGATTGATTTTGATTTGAGACTGAAAATAATCAATAGGTGAGATTGAATGCATAACAAAGCTACCATTCAAGGAAGGATGAAGATAGAAGAAATCAAATGAGAATAAATAATAAAATCATTAATTATCTTCTCATAAATACCAAATTAGCAAGTTGAAGAGATAAGGGAGACATAAATTAGAAAGTGGAAGAGATAAGTGGGGTCATAAATAAATAAATAAAATTTATTTATTTCACCCACACATGGTAATTAAATAAATTAAAAATTGATTTAATTAGAATAATCTGGAGAAGGGGATTAAATAATTAAAATAATTATTTAATCAAAGAAGAATAGTTAGGATTAGTCGATTAAGGTCAAGATTAATTGATTAGAAAGAGACAATGATGAACATTGATTAAATAATGAAGATTATTTAATTAATGGTTGAGAAGAACAATAATTAAATAATTAATTAATAATTATTTAATTATAGGAAATTAGAAGAAGAAAATTAGTACTAATTAAATAATTAAAATTATTTAATCAGTTTAGATGAAAAAGGTTAGTGAAAAGTGTCATCGAAGACTTGTGACAATTTTTAGTGTCTACACCCATATACTCTTGGAATTTGCTCTAAAATCACAATATCTTGTTTCCCCGAAAATTTGGCGAAAAAGTTGGTCGGACCTTGTGTTCGGACCAAGTAGCTACCTAGTTGGTCCCGACTTTTTCTCCCTGAATTTCGGGAGCATTTTTTGGCAATATTTTAATAATAAATTCTAGGAGATTGGTGGAAAATATTATTTCTAGGTCTGCCTATGACTCAAAACAAAGTAAGGGTTTCATACATAAAGCCTTCCTTTCCTCATTTGAAGGATCCAAGATCTAGTGATTGAAGGAGCCTCTTGTCAAGTGAAAGTGTAGGTTATGTGAAGTCTACAACAACAAATCAAGCATTCATCAAGAATTTATCAAGCCTTCATCAATCATCTTCATCAAGCCTTCATCAATTATCTTCAACATCAAGCTTTGAAGACATTGAAGAATAATAGGAGATCACTGACTGTTGATTGGCTTGTACCTCTCCCTTAGGGTTTGGTATGGTTTCATGTTATTTTCATGTCTTTGTATGAGCTTCATAACATTAATTTTCATATGTATAATCATGCCTTAGATCCATTATTGCATTTGTGATTTGAAGCATTTACATTTATAATCATTTAGGGTTTTCTCTCCAAAGTGTAGGGTAAAACTCTAGATTTACTTTCTTGTTCATTTAGGATCTTGCATACAGACAAGATTCTTGCACACACATTTTCAATACATAATTGACTATTTGTGGAGGTGGAAACCAACAAAACAAGGGGTTTGACTAAGGCAAAACTCTATATAGCCACTTAGACCCCCTTTTTCAAGTTGCAGATGCAGGTATAGGGATTTAGCGGACGCATGATTTTTGGAACTGACAGATCACACAAGTGCATACTTAAGGATAGAGCTAGGTCTCAAATTTTTGAGACCAAAGTGTGGCACCCTGGTCCCCTTCATTTTTTCAATTTTTGTGGCTAGTTCATCATATCAGACCTTTAGAACCTGATTCCCAGAACTACAACAAGTTGTAGTATCATGGACCAAACATCTAGCACCTTGGTCATGCCTAGTCAGCTCCAAATTTTAGTGATAGGTGCACATTTGGATTTCCCTCCTTGTTCTGTACTCAGTTTCTCAGTTCTAGTTTGAGTCATTTTCCACATTTTTAGTTTATGTTTGCTTCATTGTTCATCTCCTAGCATAGTTGGTTATTGCATCACATTTTGCACATCTCCTCTTCATTACAACAAATGAATAGAATCCCTAAGAGATATTCCTTGACCCTCTCTCTCTCTTACAAGAAGTGGTCAAAGTGAAATATCTCCCTAGGCTCTTTTGTATTACAATGTGTACATGAGAGTGGAATTAAATCTTAGCTACTTGGTTCCATTTTTATGCATCACATTATTATTTAAAATAGAATTTTATTTGATACAATGTTTTGTGATATATGATGAGGTACTAATAAAAAATTTGTTTACATTTTTTAGTACAAATGTAAGAGTAGATTGATCTTATAGATTAAATTTCCAACATAGAGGGGGTAGTGAGAGTTGACTTTAAGACACAACTGATAACTAATGATTTTTTAGTCTATTGTATAGATACAATCTATGTATGAGAAATACCAAATCTGGGAGATCTAGAAGGATATAGATATGACAACACTTTCTCCAAACAAATGTCAAAGAGCATCAACTTGGTGTAGGCTATTAGACGCGTGAATAATGTTGTCATTGATGTCAAACCAGTCATCCGATTTTGGACTAGACAATGTTTGAGGCCTAGATATTAGTTTAAATATTATGGATGTTATAGATGTATGCAGTCTATATGAATGTGTAGTTCAGATGTTATGGTGTGCAATTTAGATGTTGCAGTTTTGATCAGAAGTTATTATGCAGCATGGACAACTCTGGAAGATGAGTTTTGTGGATTCATTGAGTTCTCATTGATCTCGGTATCCTAGTGTTAGGAGTTCTTAATGATCCCAGTGTTAGCAGCATTGGTAATTATCATATGTATTTCTTCAAGCTTTGTGTTGCAATTTCCTTGGTTCGTGTGGAGTCTACTTTTTGGAGATATTAGGATTGATCTTGAGATAATGGGTCAGTATTCTTGGGTTTGGATGACACATCCCCTTTCCAATAATCTCAATATATGCACTGATAATCAGAGTATGAAAAGGAAGCATGTAGAAATCTTGCAGAGGCAAACATGATCATGTTTGTAACGTGTTGGGCTTGGTCAACACACTATTTTGTATCTGTATCCTCTGATATATATACATATACATATGAAGAGGTATGACCAATAAAAAACAAGTGAGCAAGTGTGAATGTGGAAGTGAGTGATGTGTGAAAGATAGTTGGCAACGAAGATAGTAGAGTATGTGAAGTGTGAGTTGTCAACAACAAAGGGAATTAGTGTTGTAGTAGTCCTTTATTGGACCTATTGCAGTACATTTGTATAGAGATCTCTAATCGGATCTACTATAGAGTTTTATATTTGTAATCTGAGCTTATACTTGGAACTAATCCCATGCATTTGGAGATAGAAACCTTTTCAGTTAAACCTTTTGAGTTGCAGTGAGCATTTCGATAGCTACCCATATTTTATATATCTCTAGTGAGCAGTCGAGCAGTGAGCCACCTGACAATGAGACACCCCTTTGTAAACTAAAATATAACTAGTTATATTCACCTAAGAGTTAACACTCTCCATGGTTTTTCCCATTTGGGTTTTTCACGTATAAAATCTAGTGTTTATTTTGTGGTTGTGTTCTTCATGTCTATTATGTATTAACTACTTTATATAATCAAGTATGTAACTTGTTAATAGTTATAACTGGATGAAGAGTTTATTGTTTTTAAATTTGTGGGAATACTGATTCACCTCCCCTCTCAGTATTCTGGTGCTTTCAACTTGATCAACAATTGGCATAAGATCTTTGGTCCCTTGCTTGGAAAGCTTAACTGCTTGAGGGAGATCGGTATTGGTTGAGTAATGGCACCTATATGCTTGGTAGAAGATTTCCAGATGGGTGAAGATTTGAAGACAGCTCTTGAAGATTTAGAAAGCGTTGAATCAGAGAATTAAGAATATAAGGAAAATGTGAAGATAGAAAATGAATGTGTGTAGAAGCTGAGAGAGAAAATTCAAAAGTTCAATTTAAGACATAAGGAGGTTAACAATCATTTGAAACAGGTGAATTAGACTATTAAAGATATCATGTAGAAGATTGAGGAAAAGGACAAGATAGAGCAGCTCCTGAAAGAGAAATCAAAGCTAAAGTCTGAGGAAAGTGAAAAGCTTTAAGAAGAGGTGAAGAACCTGAAGGCATATAATAAGATCCTTGACAACAGTAAGCTCCTGGAAGATCTGATTAGTATGAAGTAAGGTAATTCAAATAGAACCAAACTTGGTTTCCAAATCAGTATGTGCCCTAATCAAAATGATATTTAAAGAAGAAAATAAAGAAGTCAAAGCTGAAGTAGAGAAGAAGCCAGAAGATGAGAAGAAATATCAGAATCAAAAATCAAATGCAAGAAGAGCACTGGTTTGATAGCCTAATGCACAAAGGTACCCATCCTTTAATGGCTATTGTTTTAAATGAAATAAATTTGGATAGAAGGCAATAAAGTATAGAATAATTCAATGTTATAGTTGCAAGATGTTTGGACATAAAGCAAGTCTTTGTAGGAATCATGTTGCGAATTAGAATTGTAATCCTATTGTTGGAAACAAGAAGAGTTACAACTTTCATTGATACTGTTACATTTGAAATAACTATGGACATAGGGCCAGTCACTACAGATAAAAATCAAACTCGGTAAGATCTGAGAGGAAGATTGTTGGTTGTTTCACATGCAAGCAAATTGCACATTATGCTAATCAATGCAGGAATGGAAATGAGGAAAAGTATGTTAAGAAGAATGTGATGAAGAATGATGAATCAAATAAAAAGGAAAATTTAGTCTGGAGAAAGAAGAATGAGAATAAAGGAAGTGATCATGAAGTACTGGAATCTAGTGTAGACACCCCTTCCTCTAGTAATTAAGCTTAGAGCTTTGGGTTAGGGGGAGTTTTTAATCTAAAATAAAAATCTTCTATTGTCCCCATTTGAATTGATCATGTCACTAATCTGGCATGATAGTGCTTGAGTGGTATCTGGTAATCAGAGGAATCTTGATGACATCATCGAAAATATAGTTCTTGGTGGAAAAACCCTAATGGAGTATCTTTAGCAAGATAAGTATCAGTTTTGAGTTCATTTCTTACACATTAGTTATTTTCTTGAGAATATTGCGAATAGTAGAGCAGTAGCAGAGTGAACAACAACAACAATAATGAAAGAAAAATTGATCATCGGAGAATCTAGTAGCGAGGAATTTCAATCTATGGACAAGGTGCTCCTGGATGAGTTCAACCTGGAAAAGATCAGAGTTGTTAAAGAAGGTTTGAAGGATGTTGAGTTGGATATGGACAAAGAGTTGGAAGGAAAAGGTATAAATCTATGGACCAAATTCCCTTAGTTCGATAATGTAGAGGTTATCAGGGTAATTCTTATCCGTGTGTCAGATAATTGTATTATATTGGACAAACCCTATCCAATCACAAAGGAAATAATTTCTAGGGTCACTAGCTTTTGAGACAGTGTAGAAGTTCCAACAAAGAAGTCAATCTTGAATAGAGAAGTGGAAGCTCTAGGGAAAACTTTAAGACACCCCCCCTTGGACAAGGTGTAAAAACCTAGCGAAAGGTGTATAATTGCAGAGGAAAATTTAAATTTTACTGGCAAAATTTTGCGATTTACAGAGAAAAAATAATAATCTCCATTGGCGAATCATTCATGATCGCTCAAAGTTTGTGAAAAATCCAGGCGAATTGTAAAGTTTTTAAAACCAAAAAAATATTTGCATGGGTGAATTGTAATGATTTTAAAACCAGAAAAAATATTTGCATTGGCGATTTCAACCTATTTTCAAACCATAAAAAAAAATATTTGCAATTTCAACCTATTTTCAAACCATTAAAAAAATACATTGGCAATTTCAACCTATTTTCAAATCATAAAAAAAAAAATATTGAAAAAAATATTGGCGATTTCAACCTTTTTCCAAAACGTAAAAAAAATATATTGGCACCTCAGCAATCCCCATCAAGTCATTAAAACACGTGGTACACAGTCGTCAACTCTCTGCCTGAAAGACTACTCATTAGAAAATCTCATGACCTAGCAACAAGCCCTTATGACTCTATCTCCAACTCGCAAGTTGAAAATGCTAAGCCTTCATAACCTCAAGATCTAGCGACTGAGAGAAACTGAACTGCCACTCGCCAATTCTCGACCACAAAATGTTAAGTCCTCGTCACTGCAACGACTTGGAGATAGTGGTAACTTTAACCCTTGTCGCGTACTCACCAACATAAAACTGTTTATCTCTTAACCACTAGCACTTCGCTCGCAAGCTCGCGGCTTGATCAGGTCTTTAGACATTTAACTTGATGAGCTGGCGATAACCATAAAACTTAACCACAAATTGTCTAGTCCCTAGCTCGTGACCTAAAAATGCTAACATTAAACAAACATGAGAGCTAGCAACAAATATATGAAATGAGTTACTCGCTAACTCTCATGGCTATAATGTATGACTTTAGATCAGCTCGAGACCTCGTGACCAAAGCAATTTCATTAACAATCTCCAGCTCAGTAACATAAAACGCTAACACCCAAAAAGATAGAGACCTCACGATGTAAACACAAACCAACTTGTTGCCAGCTCATGGCTTGATCACATCTTTATACATTTTACCTCGCGAGCTGGCGATAACCATAAAAAATAACCACAAACTATTTGGTCGCTAGCTCGTGACCTAAAAATGCTAACATTAAACAAACATGAGAGCTAGCAACAACTGTGGTGGCAAGCTAATATGTACGAGGAATTTTTAAGGCTTGGATGCCGACTCATTCCTAAGGGACTAGTTTGAAGGTTTCTCCTGAGTCGAGGTTGATTAGACAAGTGAGGACAATGGTTTCAGAGGCATAAAAGGATTGGATAGCTTCTGAGTTAGAGATGGGAGATCACGGATTTCTCTGAGAATCAGAGGTTTCTTATTGTCAAGGATTCTGAAGTAGAATTTGTACAATCAAGGAGGAATAAAATCAGAACAAAATCATTCACATAAGATGAGCCTTCACAGGATGTAGTGGATTTGATAGGCATGACTTCCAGAGTCTAGAGTCATGTTGTAAAGCACCAAAACGATGATTTTTCATGTGAATGAGCATCACCAGATGAAGTGTTAAAAAGTTATAAATACAATGGAGTAGTGAATTAATTGGTAGAAGAGAAAAGAAACCTTTTTCATTTTTTGAGAGTGGTTTTTTCCTTAGAAAAGAAGATGATGTTTAAGCAGGATCGTGCGTGGAGTTGTTGTGTGCTCTGTGATACCAAATGGGTGTTTTTTTGTTTTCTCCTTTGTGAGTTTGTTTATTGTTAGAGGGGTTGTGAAAGTGAGAAGGATTTCCAAAGGGGGTGTGAAAGCCTTTTCTTATCAAGAAAGGCCACGCATGGCACATCCTCTACTTCTACTCTGCCATAGGATGGCATGGCATTTGAAGAAGGAGCCCACAGAAGAATGAAAGAAGGATTTGTTTGGGTGGGGAGTGGTAGCCAGTCATCTTTGTGATGACATGGAAGTTGTGACCCCTCCCCAACATATTACGTTTACCCTAAATCTCTTGTTTCCACTTTTCCTGATCTTGGGCATGAAGGCTTGAGCTCCTCTTTCCATTTTCTCTATTCCTGAGCATGAAGGCTGAAGCTCCTCCTGTATTTTAATTTTTAGGGGTGACTTTACTTCTTTCCAGGTCCTAGTAGCCCTTCCGAGAAGGGAAATGATCTATTGGACGGAACGTAACATCTTACGTTCCATCTGAAGGCATCAAGGTGATAATGGCATGGCTCAAGTAGTTTTGCTTCTGAAAATTTTGATTCACGACCAACGCATGGATAAAGAATATTTTTGTAACAAAATTTTGCATATGGCCTTTTAGGCCTTATTGCTAAGAGTAAATGTTCTGTTGACATGTGTCTCTTGGCCTGAAGCTTGTTGCTCCCTTTTCTTCTATAAAAAGGGAAATCAAGGCCATGTAAAGGGTTCCTTTTGGGGGGGTCTCTTGAGGGTTCTGAGATTTTGGTGCCTTTGGGGTTCCTTTTCTAGTTCCAGTAGTGATTCTAGACTCTAGGTGAAGGGAGCAAGTTGTATAGTCATTTATAGAGAAAATGAAAAGCATTTAGTGTCAAGCTTTGTGTAGGTTCTTGAAGGAGTTATATATAAATTTATTTTGTGATGGAAGTAGTAATTTTATTCAATAGAAATTAAATTCTGATCTATTTCTTTTCGATGTATAATTCTATCTCTTTCAAATGATCAGAATCATGAGTTTTTTCATTTGTTGCATTGTTATGGTGTATGCAATTTTTCATTTAATGCTTCCTATTATGCCCAGGAATGTATAATTTCTATTAGTCTGGAATCATATTAAGGATTCACTTGAATCACCTCATTGTAATTGGTGGGCAGATTACTTATGTGAAGAGGGTTTTGAGGTCCCAGAAAACTTGCCCAACATACCGATGGATAAGATACATGAAATCTTTAATGTTCACAACAAAATATATATATATTAATATAATTTATATTCATATATACACATATAATGGCAAGGATACAAAGGTTGAGATACATGTTGATTATAGGTATGAGGAAATGCCAACTTTATAATTATGGAGGAGGGAAAACATGTACATGATAGTCATAGAACACCTCCATATATATTACATAAACACCCATAGCATATAAAATAATAAGAGTATTAAGAATGAAAGTATCAAACACCACAATAGATAGGAATACCACATAATTAGTAAAACATGCATGCAACTCAATTAAAGGGAATATCTTTTGAGGATCCAATTCCATGATAGATGTTATAGACAAATCACACTTTCATAATCAAAGGCAAACAAGAAAAAATATTCACCCACAATGAATCAACTATTATAATTGGAAGGTCACTTCACCAAGACAACATCAAGACAACAAACTAGTGCCTTATCCTAGGGCATAGAGTCACTTACAATTCAAAGACAACTTGATAATAAACTTTAATAAGATTCATTTGCAGATAAACAGGAATGAATATGCCATTACATACACAACCCAGATTCATACAAATGATATAATCATCAGATTTGTATTTAAAAAAATAATTCATACAAATGATTTAATCATCAGATTTGTATTCCATAATCTACCTCGCAGACACGTAAATTGAAAAACCCTTGACCATTCAATTCACAGTGAAAACATAAATTCGGCACAAATACAATTATGTGAAGATCTCAAACTGCAAATAATATTGATATTATATTCATAATGATATCAGAAAGTAAATTCAAAATGCAATTCAGCTATGCACTTATCAAATTCTTGAACAATTGAACTATTATAACTATATCAGTTTTCAACATCAATAAAAGTGGCCAACTGGCCCATCCCTCTCAAATTAATCTTGGAATCCTTTTATAAGATGAGGATGCAACAAGCTTAGAATTACTTTGAGGAATCCTAGGTAGCAACCTAACATTTCTTCTTTTGCTTTAGCATGGCTTGCCACCTGTCCACCTCTTTGTCTGTTGGCCAACTGAATGCCTTTACCTCTTCCAACTTTTCAATTGAATCTATTCATCTGGCATTTGTAATTGCCCTGGCCTCAACAATAAACTTTGCATGGTCAACCTCAACCTTGACAATGAATCAAGCATATCGTTAAGGAAATCAACATCAACCTGATCATCTATATGATTGATTATTTCTTCTTCCTCCATAATCAAATCAAATTCACTGGTCCAATTAGAAACTGAATACAATTCTCCATTACTACCATAAATTGAAGGCACCAATTTACTATAACCTTCCCCAAATGTCTGCAATTTTTCATTTATAAGCACATCCTTCCCTGTGAAAAATGCATAAGCTGCATTCATTACCTCCACCATGTCTTTAGTGTCACTGATCTTGGGAGGGAACTCATCACTATACAAGATTTCAGTATCTAGCTTATCCATTAATCTGCTTCTTCCTGACCAAACATTGAACAAAGCTCCAAGAAAAGCGACAGCCTCAGAGGATGTTTTACTTGCCTCTTTCAAAGAAATGTCCAAAACATGCACTACCATCAATTTTCCTTTCAATACATTAATCTTGTGTTTCAACATTCCTGACACAACAGAGATAGCCTTGACATTTTGTTCCTTTTCAAGCTTTTCAATTTTCTTTGTGTATTCCTCCATTTTTGCTGTCACATCAAATGGTATTTCTTGTATTTGTTCTGTAATCTGTATTGGAGGGGGCTCATTTGCAATTTTTTCTTTCAACTCCAGTAACTCTTCCTCCAGAGTGCCCTTATTCATTAGTGTCTCTTCATATTTTTTAGATAATGCAATCAATTGGTTATATGTTTCTGTGTATCTTCTTGACAAATCCTCTATTTTTGATAAATTCATGAAATAAACTTGAGTAAAAAATGAGGCAATCTCTGTGTCACTTGTGTTCTGCAAATTCCAGATCATTCTGTCAGCTTTCTTTTCTACTTGGATATTTAGAAGGTGGGGCTTTTGAGTGGAAGGGGCCAAAGACCAAGCAACAAGTGTCTTTGACTTAGGATTAAATCCTTATCCTCTTATTACATCTCCAATTTCAAATTCAGTTTTAAACATTGGGTCCTCTTGCTTCCTAATCTGATCAATAATAAAAATAGATTGGATATCCCAGTCACGCATCATAATCATACCAGTACTCTTAATCAATTTTCTTTCCTATTCCACAGATATTTTCTCCCTATCAAGATCATATTCATGCTGTGCCTTGATGATCTCCTCTTTCTTTTCTACATTTCCTTCCTCTATGATCAGATTTTGTCTTAATTGATTTTGTTTCAACCTTGTCAAATTTTTTTTAAATTCATCTGACTTAATAAAGTCATCATATTTTATGAACTCATTTGACAACATCACACGCTCATCAAAGCCTTGAGCAAGAGCTTCGTTTGTTTCTCCCTATTCTTCATTCTGCCCTGCTTCTCCGAGATGTGTCCTTAATTGATGAAAGTAGTGTCCTTGTTTTGTAACAATTGCTCTAGTAGGGTTCTCCTCACAATTGCACTGACCTCTTTGGTTTTTTGTTTCTTTGAATGTGGCACTCGGGTAGATTGAACTTCATCCCCACACTCTACATCATCAACAAACATAATAAATGGCCTCTTTCCATGTGAAGATTGTCCATCTTGGGTGTCTTGTTGTTGAGTAGCCACTTCTAGAATTTTAGGCATTTGTTCTATCAAAGTTTTATATAAAATCAACATTCTGTTAATCCTCTCCAGGCATGGGTTATCAGGGAAAAAACCTGAGAAACTAGGGTCAACAACCTTCAATTATGCTTCAACTCTCATCAATTTTTTCCATTTTCTTCTCCTTTCTTGTACTTCCTCTTTTCTCAGCAAATTTCTAACCACATCTTCATCATCCAATGGTTCATGGTCCTTTATTGTGGCCCAAGGTGTCATTTTTGGCAATGCACGTTTAATAAATTGTTCAGGATCATAGAATCTAGACACAACATTAACCAACCTATACTATTTAAGGAAATTGTTTACTTCATCAAAGGAATTCCTACCAATGGTAAAATCAGACACAACCCAAAGCCTAGGAAGAAAAGAACCCTTCCTGTGTTTGTCAAGATATTGTTTTTCAACTAGGGTCAACTGCCAAATAAACTCCATAAAGCAATCCTAATTGGAACAAATTTTGGTAAAATATGGGGAGGTTGAGGACACCCATAGACTCTGATCATAGTAAAGTTATCAAAAAAGAAACAGTCCCCCCAGTTATGTGAAATAGACCAGTTTGGAACATATTGGTAAGGTCTCAAAACTCTCGTAACATTAATTGACAATCTTTCCCTATTTATTCCTAGCATTTCCATAATTGGCAAAACAATCCAATTTTCAAAGAAAAGGAAAGAATAATGGGGAGAACTACTATCCCAAACATGGGTCCATCCTTGTATTGGCATTAAGACACCCAATTCTTCTTTGAAAATCTCCAATTCTTTATCCATGAACTCAACATTATAGAACAAGATTAAATGCATCAACAATGAATAATGCTTAAATGTAGGGTTGGGTGCACCACTCTGAATTTCAACTAGAAAATTATGAATGTGTTCAACCACATAGTGCACATAATCATAATCTTTGTTACCATTTGGGTGTTGAATTTCCATAGCCATCATCAGTAATTCAGTTGACATTGTTGAATCTCCATCAAAATCCAACACTCTGCATAATCCATATATTGTACAATGCATATAATGGTGGAAAGGTGTGATGTCAAATGGTGGTTCGATACTATCTGGAATTATAACTGGTTTCCTATTCACCTTAGGCATGTATCTGGGCATTGCATGCTTGTTGATAACACCTTTGTATTTATCATAATCCTCTGCAATCCACTCCAAATCTATATCTATACATGCAACGCCAGTAATCTGGAAAGCTTCAATGAAGCTAGCTCTGTTAATTGAAACTAGGGTAGACTGGTTCTTTCTTCTGATTACCCTAGATACTGGGCAATAGCGTTTGGCCAACTCTTTGATCAAATCCACATCAACATACACATCTGGCACAATTAATTTTTCCATATTTAAATCTCAAGGGTTTGACATTGGGACACCCTTAACCCTATTATTCCAAAAATAATGAAACAAAGCAGTACCAATCATATGAAGCGTGGTCGGGTTTCTACATTGGCTCCATAAATCTTTCCATGCCAAATCATTTGTATTCAAAGCAATGAAAATACCTGGCAACAAATCTACAAATTCTTCTTTTTATTTCTTATCTTTCTTTTCCTCAGTGGCCTTGGGCTTGGAACCTCCAGTTGCACTCGTCGCCTTGCTCATTTTAGTTGCAGGAAAAAACTTAACCAATTTTTTGAAATTTTCCCACACTCAACACTCTGTATTCTCCAACGTTGCTGCAGAGTTCAATTCACTGGATTACCTTGAAGATAGAATGCATTAATGCAATTATATAAAATCTCAGCTCGATCATGTAATTTATGGTATTTGGGCACCGTCACTTATCTCATTAATTGGCACACTTGCATGAACTAGCTACTGTGGAATTAATTCAAAGCTGAAGTACTGGAGCGAAATTTGAATTCATGCCCTTCTATTTGATTGGCGATTGCCATTCAAAAATTTTACAAAACCTGGCAAACAAGTCCATGTGTCAATCCCCATCTTTAATCGTACACTCGCAACTGGTTATAACAATTTGGAAAGTAACCGGCGAGTTAGCGACAATGCTACCAAATCCTCTTAATCGCAAGTTCGCAACCCCTTTTATGAATCCTCAAATAATCTCGCGAGTGAGTGACAACCGTTGATCTTCATCAAGCCCTTCAGTCGCAACCTCATGACAACATTTGTAATATTCTTTCTTTACCTGCGAGTTGGCGACCACTGCAAATCTAACAAAACAACTTATTTCATCACAAGCTCGCATCTCAAAACTTAACTTAACTTAAACCCTTGCGAGCCTGTGACAACAAGACACTTAATCGCCATCGCATGCTCGTAACACTTTTTGACTTAAGACTTATAGACCCGCGAGCATGCGATGACCACAAAATCAGACTAAAACTTACCTATCGCCAGATCGCAACATAAAATGCTAAGCAACTTCAAAACCTGCAAGCAAGCGATGAAACCAACTAAGCTACGATACCAACCACATCGCATGATTGTAAATTAAAATGACTTAACCACGAACACCTTGTGACCTTTTGATAACATAAAATCACACCCAGTCGCAACCTCACAACATAAAATGGTCAAGTGCAAAACATCTTGCGAGGTAGCGACAACTAGAATCTCCCAGTACTTGTAAGCTCGCGACTTAAACTGACTTGATGATAAAGGACCTGCGAGTTAGCGATAACCATAAAATCTCAAACTATTTATCTCTTGACCGCAGCGACCCAATGATTACCAACAAAAATCAATGTTTTATGTTAATTACCTTCATAAACAGGCGCAAGCAGTGGCACACAGACCATTAATGATTTACTTGCTAACTCTCGCGGCTATAATACATGGCATCCGACCAATTCGAGACCTCGCGACCAAAGCAATTTCATTAACAATCTCCAGCTCACTAACATAAAATGCTAACACCCAACAAACTAGAGACCTCGCGATTTAAACCCAAACCAACACTCGCTAACTCGCCACTTAAATTGTTAAACATGAAATTTATCTGTGAGTTAGAGATGAAACATTAAACATGTCTCATTGTCTGACCAACCGTTTGACCACACTTGACGTTGACATGGACAAATAAAGAGAGGACAACTTAGATTTTCAATGCACGACAAATTCAGTTTACTAGCCAACTAAGACAAAAAACAAACACAAAACCCTAATCGCCATGAACATCATGTTAAGCATTTAATGTAGAATAGTAGAAAGGTTCTAACAGTTATGCAATATGAATAATTTTATGGATCTTGTGACACAAATTGTTGCATTTCATGTTCAACTTAATGTGGAACCAATTTACTAATAATTAAATTGTTTACTAATAATTTAAATTCACAATTAAAAATATGAAATAAGTATCCATTCTGATTGACAAATTCAAGGAATACAATATCAAAAAAGATCAATGACAATTATAGTATTGCAAATTGTAATATGACTCAAGAACTGTAGTATAAATACCTATAAACTGACTGCTAGTTCACTTCAGTGACTCAATCCGAGGCTTCTATATCCCAAATGGACTCAAGATCCGGAAACTGACTAGTACTAACAGGTTCATCTTCATTCTTAGTTGGGTATTCAAAAATTTCTTTGTCTTCATGTTGAATCTGAGTCCGTGATCCATCATTTGTCTCAGCACTAGAAGTAGCACCACCAACTTTTAAAGTGTTGCACAACCCTCATCTTTCACGCATGGAATTCTAGATTGCTAGTACCCTATCATATGGAAAATCTCTTACATTATACTGAGTTACAAACAACCTCAAGCAAGTTTCCAAATTTTTTTCTAATTTGTTTCTTATCTTTGATTTCAAAATCCTTAATGCACTGAAAACTCTCTCATCTTCCACCGACCCCAATATCATTGTTTGACATAAATAATCAAGTTTGAAATATTCAGGTATTGCAATATGCAATACTTCACTTTGATCTATCATTTTCCAAAGCCTTGTGATTGATCCAGGTTCAATGGATTCTCCAAGTCAACCAATTGCTATTTCATACACAATGCAAAGCATTTACATTATTTTTTAAGATGATTTGAATTTAAAATTCCTTCTGTTGGTTGTCCATTGCAATATGCATCTTTTGAAAATGTCATTGCATCATTTGGATTATCTCCAATTGAATGCCAAAATTGAGGATACACACAACCCATGGCTTCAAGTATTTTTTCTTGAGAGAATCTTTCACGAATCTTAGTTGAAAGTTCATATGCAATAGACTTCAAATTATCACTAACAGGTTTAACAATCTTGTCAAAATCTTCCTTTTTAACTAGTAGTGCTCTACCTTGCTTTCCCGTCTTAGATTGGTGCATTGGTATCTAAAATCCTTTTACAAAGACACATAACTCATGTTTTGCATTGAAAAAAATTTCAGCATGATTCAAATCTGTAATTATCTGCCACCTAAAAATATTTGGGCTTCACCCTGTTAGATTTGAATATAGACCATCTAGGCCCAAGCATGTCATTTTACGTAGAGTGCTATACTCATTGATATACATAGTTTTGTCTTAGGCTTTCTTAACAAGTTTTTTCATTGAATCCAGCATGGGGAGAAGACTAGCTAAAGTTAACAGAGTCTCTATATCACTTAACTTATGTAAGAGATCAGGAGCTTTATCTACTGTGAGGTGTTCCTCATACATTAGTCCGATCAAGGATTGATATTCTGTTAGAACTTGTTCTACTGGTCCATGCAAGGAGATCCATCTAGTCTCAACATCCCTGAGAAGATTATTTCCTGCTATTACTCCCTCAACAAAAATCTGAAATTCTGCAAAACATTTAGGACTTCGACAGAAGTATGAGTGGAGCTCGTGGACTGGATCTTCAACTTTTGACACTGTAGGGAAATTGCCTACAATTCTATATGCTAAGTTCATTTGATGGGCCATGCAGTGAATGCCAACCATGTATGGTGAAATACTAGTTTGTAATCTTGCACAAAGACCAGTCCTTTGACCTTGCATTACTATTGCTCCATCAGCTCCAACACACACCAACTTCTTGGCAATTGTCAAGTCATCCATACCAACAATTTCATTAAAAGCTTTCTTAAATTCCAAATATAAATTTTCTGCTGTTGAATTGCCCCTCATTTTACGAACATAGAGTAGATGAGCTCAGAGGATGTGTTCTTTTATGGTATACACATGCATACACACCTAAGCAGTGTTATCTACCATAGTAACTTCATCTATGGATAATGAATGAATTTTGACTCTTTTACACTCTCTTGTAAATTTTGCTTTTCCACCTCTACAAGACAGCTTGCCATTTCCCATCCAGTGTTTATTGACCAATGTGACATAGGACAGTGAGGAACATTCAAAAAAGATAATAGATTACTATATTCTGGGAAATCTTTCATAGGATGCCCTCTCGATAGAATATGAAAAATAACACTCATCTGAACAATCTTTGCCAGGTTTGCATCTTTCACTGCATGTTCAAGCCCAACCTTGATTGTATTTCCAAATCCACTATTACCAATCAATGTTATTTTGTGGTTATGCTCTTCATATTCTGCGACATACTTAACATGAAGACATTCTTCCTTTGATTTCCATCTTACTACTGGTGTTTCCTTTCCGTCTATGTTTTGTTTTTCATAAACATTACCAATATGCTTTTCTATGGTGTCAAGCTTTAGCTACATCTTCTTCTCTCTTTTAGTTTTCCACCTACAAATCTTACACCTGCATTCTGTTGGTTGTTCATCATTGTTTGGGATTGGTTCAATGAATGGATACTTTTTTGCCCAATCAATCTTAAAACTCCTTGTCATCTCCCACTCCTACCCCAGTTTTACTTTCCTTTTATTTTTCTTCCTACCAACATCATCTTCAGTACTAGCATTTGCATCTGAGTGAATTATCTCATTGTGTGTATCCCTTAGAGCATCTTCCGTCATGTCATTATTGTCATCCTCATTTGATGTATTTAACTCAATGACAATCCCACCTTGTGGTGGTGGTGAGCTACGGTGAATGGCTTTTGCAACTGCAAAAGTTGAAGGACCATAAACTTTGCCAATTCCATAGTAAGACTTTATGGTAGTATCTTTAAGTTTTGGGCATTTTGATGGCCTCCCAATCCCTTCAGTTTCACCACCTTGAGGAGTCTTACCCTTGTCTGACATCCCAATCCCTTCACCACCCTGAGGAGTCTTAGTCTCACCCTTGTCTGACATCTCAATCCCTTCACCACCTTGAGGAGTCTCACCCATGTTTGACTGTGACATCTTGAGTCTTGACCTCTCACTACGAATTAAAAGTTAAAACTAATACTGTCAAGTATGAAGAAATGATTACTCACCTTTATGCCTTCTCAATTCTTTGAATTAGGAATCAGGAATGCCTGGGCCTGTGTTGCAGGATTGTAACTCTGGCCCTCTGCCCTACAATGAACTTCGACGTTCCAACTCAAATTGCAGAATGCAAATCGAGAGCTCCCAAATTTACTAATCAGACACGAACAAATTATAAGAAAGAGTGTTTCAAACTTTCAATTGTATTTATATCAATCCATGATTGCATTTTTGGCAAACTGCTCTGGTGTTTCAAAATGCATCTTGATTGAAGCGGGGCAAATGGGTCCTCGAATGCTTATAATGTTTTAATTGATATTGGCGAATTTGGCCAATGCAAGCAATAAAAATTTAATTTACCGTTGGCAAATTAGGTCCCGGGTACATGGTCATTTTACTATTTCTGGTGAATAACGGAGGTGATCTAATACCCATGTTCGAGTGATTCGAGGTGAATATTACGGGCATGCACGTCGAGTGGTGTGTGGTCAATGGCGAAGCTAAAATACAGTGGACTGTTAACCCCAAAATTTTGGGCGATTTGACCACTATGTTGCCCTAGTTCAACCTAGAAAAGATCAAAGTTGTTGAAGCATGTTTGAAGGATGTTGAGTTGGAGATGGTCAAAGAGTTGGAAGGAAAAGGTTTAAATCTTTGGACCAAATTCCCTTAGTTCGATAATGTTGAGGTTATTAGGGTAATTCTTATCTGTGTGTGAGATAATTGTATTATATTGGACAAACCCTATCTAATCACAAAGGAAATAATTTCTAGGGTCACCAACTTGTGTGATAGTGGATAAGTTCCAACAAAGAAGTCGATCTTGAATAGACAAGTGGAAGCTGAAGCTCTAACCAATATAAAGGGTGATCAACGAGTTCTAATCATTAACACAATTATCAACCCTGTGGTGAGGTATGTTTCCTATGACATCTATTATAATATCTATTTCTGAAAAAGGGAAGGAGCCACATTGGCTATTGCGGTATATATGACACATATGCTTGTAATGGAGAACATATCATTCGATTTATATGAATTGTTGAAAGAATTATTGTTTGAAAATATTAAGATGACCAAAGAAAAGAATTATGTTTTTTGGTTTGGGTCATTTCTTGTGAGTTTGGTCATGTACTATTTAGAATCACTTCCACAAAAACACAATGTCATTTGGGAGTTTGGTGTTCCTATTGTAAGATAAATATTTAGATATTTGAACAGTTTGGATAACAAAGAGGAAATTTTCAATGGTTATTTCAAATCATTTGTGGATATGTGGAGAGTGTTGGCAACAACAAGAAGGAAAACTAAGAGGAGGGGTGAATCAGTTTTCACTGGATTAAATCAATTAAGCACAATCTCAAATCCGATCAACTGGAGCAAAAAGAAAGATAATAGAAATAACATCAACACACATAACACCAATATTTTTGACGTGGAAAACCCGGTTAAGGAAAAAAACCATGGTGGAAACCTACCCACAATGAGATGATACTTTGTAGTAGTATATGTAAATATTACAATGGGGAATGCGCATGCATTCAAGCACATTGCCTAGAGCTCACTGCTTAAATTACAATGACCCAAAAGGCTCCAACCCTCAGGGAAGGTTCACTACCTTACAAGAAGATTCAGACTACAATCCAGTAAAAATGAACTACAAAAATAGCATCTGCTAATGCCTGATGACAGTTCTGGTTAAGCTCAAATGTTTTCTCTTCACCAATCTCTGCTCAACATGCCACACCAAAAGATAAATTAACTTGTTCACACATACACCACTCTATGATAATGCAAACTCAACACCTATGACGCAAATTACATGAATATTACACCCAATTATACAAGTAATAAACCTTGACTACAAGGTCATCCAAACCCATAGCACCTAATTACAAAAGTACATCACACGATACATAAATCAACCACCGGACCAATACAATTCCATAGACAACATAGTATGGACCTAAATCAACTTCTCAAACACACACCAGCACTATAAATCTTGCCAAGATCAACCGCAACATGTTACACCACCAAAATACTGCATAACATGAAGAATATCACCAGACCATGAAGATCATCAAGAAATCACACAATAAACAATGCAGAACACCAAGAAAAATATGACATGATTAGGAAAAACCAACAAGCATGTTAGAACCATCTATAATAGCTGCACCAACACCACTTATGCAAATTTCCATCGATCAACACGCTAACGTTCAAACACACTCAACAACAACAACAACACGGATAAGAAAGATAGCTTCTGAAGCACCAAATCACAAACCGCTTGAAATGAAGATACACATGAACATCCAAAACATTCTCCCAAATCCGCAACACAAGATATGTGATGAATTAATGATGAATAGTTAGTACCAAACCGGTACTGAGAGGGGGGGTGAATCAGTATTGATAAAAACACTTTACCTTGAACCGGTTTGACTGAGAACCCTGCACATTGACTAGCAAGCAATAACACCGGTCTAAACCAGATTACTGCCAGTTAAGCATAGTGAAAGACATAAATCGGTAACTCAGCTTTCCACACAATCTAACATCTTATTTCCACTTCACCCATATGTATACACTAGTAATACTGCAACAAAAATGTAAAGACTTACTAGTTCAACATGTTTTACCGCTTAACACAGAATAAAAAAGCTTCACATGAAAAGCATCACACATAACACACATATTTTTCATGTGGAAACCCAACTGGGAAAAACCACGGTGGGGATGAATACCCACAAGCTATTCTTTGAACCCTTTTGAAGTCCGCTCTATTAGGAGCCTAGTCCAGTTAAAGACTTTACAATAGGTTCTATTAGGAACCGATCCTGCTAGGGATCACTTGGTTAATGGATGGCTAAAATACCCGATTAAGGGTCAGACCCTATTAAAGGTTACCTTGTTAGAGGTTTTTTAGAACTCAATGATTTTGAGTCACCGATTGTTAAAGGATTTACAACAAGTTGGTTAAAGCTACCCTGTTAAGGGATTTTCCAACTATTGAAGTGGTTAGAGGTCAACAGGTATTACAATGATCTGGTAACAGCACTAAATGCCAATGCAGATCCGCTTTAGTTCCTTGCTTCTACACTCACACTTTGCAGGTATCTATTATCTTATTTGGTCTGGCAAGAATCACGTATCTTTGCACTTAGATACATACACAACATTTGCCAACAACCTCAACATGAAAAACAACATCAACCTTATAGGAAACAGATAGGTCGGTAGCATAAACCCTAAACCCTAAACATTTAGGTTAAGCAATTTAGTCAGTTCAACCCTAACCATTGATCATATTGCATTGATTACAACAGTCTTGAATAGATCTCAAGACGTTCTTCAATGTTCATTCTTCACCTCTTCTTGGAGGCTGATAACCCATCACGCATTCTCCACCGTTTACAGAGACTTCACACATTCCCAAGGTAGATAGGATCAATCTCCTTCATGCAAGATCCTTCACGCGCACAAGGCTGACATGGCAACACAATCTGTTCTTCATTACAATGCTAACACATCACACAATGTCATCGGTTGAATCACATAGGCATAGAACACTTCAACTAGAAACCCTGAAGCGAAGACTACCAACTAGTAGCCATACCATATGAAACCTTGATACAAAGTATTCCATATACTGGTTCACCTAGACAAACATACCGTTTCACTTTTTCACATATACCAATTCACAACATCATACCGGTTCACTTGGACAAACATACCGCTTCACTTTTTCACATATACCGATTCACAACATCATACAAATTCTCTTGCAAGTTGCTTACTTCAATATACCGGTTCACTCTTCAGCATATTGACATTAATGACAACATAAAATATCATCATGTCATCATACTCTACACATATGCCAACAATATGATCATACCAGAACTCACTGAATAAAAAACTAGAGTTTGCCAGCCACTGAATAGAAAGACCAAATCTTAAACCGGATCAAATGATATGATCAAGTAAACTTTCGACTCATTGAAATGAAGTATTCTAGTATCCCAAATAGATAAACCAACTAGATCAACTCACTACAGTCACCTAATCACCAAAACAATTCTCTGCAATACCAAAACATAGGAATATGTTGACATCAATAACAACAACATATCCTAGTAGCAGCAATGTCCAACAATCTCCCCCTTTGGAATTGATGGAAACATATAAATGTGAAAAAAAATCAATGGAAATGAATAAATCAACATCAACAAAATCCAACAGGCTCCCCCTAAGATAATGCACACAAAGCTCCAAAGATAAAACAGTAAACAATTTTTCACATGCTTCTCTCCCCCTTTGACAACAATGCCAAAGATATAAACTTATCAAGCTTCTCACTCCCAAACAACATAATCACAACTCTGAACAACTCACTAACTACTCCAGCTGAGTAGCAACATCAACTCATCAACCCAGATAAAGAGATACGATTGTGAAGTCCACCGGATTGATGCATCTCAATGCACCTAGTTATCATCAAGAGGGGAGAGACCCCTAATTTATCTCTCAAATACACAAATGTATCTGTAGGGAAAGGCTTAGTGAAAATATCTGCAACCTGATCTTTTGTAGATACATACTCTAATTTTACTTCTTCATCACTAACTTTCTCACTCAAGAAATGATACTTAATTGATATATACTTCATTTAGAGTGGAGTATCAGATTCTTGGAAATATTAATAGCACTTGAATTGTCACACTAAATAATAGTAGGCTCATCATACACAACTCTAATGTCTTTCAACATCTGTTTCATCCAAACTTCCTTAGTACAATTTGTAGCAGCAACAATGTATTCAACTTCAATAGTAGATAGAGATATAACATCTTGTTTCTTCTTCTCCCATGACACCAACTTCTTCCCCAAAAATAAATCTCCACTAGTAGTGTTCTTCCGATCATCTACATCACCTACCCAATCAACACTAGTACAGGCACATAGCATAAAATCATCATTTTTTGGATACCACAGCCCATAGTCAGCAGTTCCCTTCAAGTATCTGGAAATTCTTTTAACAACAATAACATGAGTTTCTTTATGATTAGATTGAAATCTGGCACAAAGACACACAACATGCATAATATTCGGTCTAGTCTCAGTCAGGTACAACAGTCCACCAACCATAGATCTATACAAGGTCTGATTCACTTTCTTAGATTCATCATTCTTAGATAACTTGCATCCAATCACCATAGGATTTCCAATAGGTTTAGAGTCAGGTAACTCAAATTTCTTCAACAATTCCTTCACATATTTAGATTGAGAAATGAAAATGCCTTTACCAGTTTGAGTAATATGCAATCCTAAGAATAATTGCATCTCACATATCATAGAAATCTCAAATTCCTTTTGCATATCATCAACAAACTTCATACTCAAATCATCATCTCCTCTAAAAATAATGTCATCCACAAATACTTCAACAATCAAAATGTTATCATTCTCAACCTTAAAGTATAAGTTACTGTTAGCGGTACCTTTACAAAATCCCAACTTCATTAAATACTTATCTAATCTTGCATGCCATGCTCTAGAGGCTTGCTTCAGTTCATAAAGTGGTTTCTTCAATATGCATGTCGTGTCTCCTTCATCTGATAGAGAAAATCCTTCTGATTCCTCAATGTAGATTTCCTCCTCAAGATCACCATTCAAAAAGGATGACTTGACATCCATCTGATAAACTTTAAAATTCTTGTAAGCAACATAAGCTAGATAATCTAACAGCTTCAATCCTAGCTATAGGAGAAAAAGTTTCTCCATAATCAATACCTTTCATCTGAGAGAATCCCTTACATACCAATCTTGCTTTTTTTCTTACCACATCACCAACTTCATTCAGTTTATTTCAGAACACCCATTTAGTGCCAATCACATTTTTGTCTTTAGGTCTCAGAGCAAGCTCCAAAGTGTTATTCTTTTCAATCTGATTCAACTCCTTTTCCATAGATTTTATCCAATTCTCATCCTTACATACTTCAACAACATCTTTAGGCTTAATTTTATAAATCTGACATATCTCTTCAGAAACAAGTCTTCTCCTAGTCATCACACCCTTGTTCTTATCACCAATAATTTGATTCTTAGAGTGATTCAATTTAACATACTTGAGAGTCTTCAGATTATTCTGATTCTTAGGCTCTTGAAGTCCTTCACTGACACCAGAAACATCTAGATTAATTGTCTCTACCAGATTAATTTGCTTTAGGATCTTAGTCTATGCAGGCTTAGAGACAATATCCTATTCATCAATCTCATATCTGTATTCTTTGATTTGCTTACCAAAAAATTCATCAACTTTTACATTTGCACTTTCTACTATCTTTTTCAACCTCTTATTGTAACACCGGTAGGCCTTGCTCTTAGTAGAATATCCCAAGAAGATTCCTTCATCACATCTTGCATCAAACTTTCCTATATCCTCATCTCTTTTGATATAACATTTGCTTCCAAAAACTCTGAAATATCTAACTTTAGGAACATGACCAAACCATAGCTCATAAGGAGTCTTACCAGAATCATCTTTTATATGCACTTAGTTGAATGTGTAAAAATTAAACTAATAGCTTCCTTCCAAAAGGTTTGCACAACATTCCCTTCAATCAACAACATTCTAGCAACATCCAAGATTGTTATGTTCTTCCTTTCAACAACTCCATTATGCCGAGGGGTTCTAGGAGTAGATAATTGTCTTCTAAATCCATTCCTCTCACAGAATGTATCAAACTTACCGAACGTGAATTCTCCTCCTTTGTTAGATCTTAGACACTTTAGCTTCAACCCTGTCCCAGTCTCCACCTTTGCTTTGAATATCTTGAATTTATCCAGTGCTTCTAATTTCTCACTTAGAAAAGTCACCCACATCATTCTAGAGTAATCATCAATCAACAATATGAAATACCTATCACCCTGCATGCTTCTCACTCTATTAGGACCACATAAGTCTGTATGCACAAGATCTAATAGTCCATTAGATGTATACAATTTTCTTTTAAATCATGTTCTTGTTTGTTTTCCCAACTGACATTCTTTACATACCGGATTACAGGGCTTCACAATCATAGTTAAATCTCTAACAGCTTGAGTAGAACTTATCCTTACCATACAATCAAATTTAACATGACACATTCTCCTATGACACAACCAACTTTCATCTATCTCAGAAATCAAACAACTTTTCTCACCAACATTCAAGTGAAAGATATTACCTTTAGTTTTAGTCCGTACTACAATCTCTACACCGGAGGCATTTAGAATCTTGCATTTACCATTCTTGAATTGCAAATCATATCCCTTGTCAACCATTTGTCCAACACTCAGAATATTATGCTTTAATCCTTCAACATATAATATATCATCAGCATTATTCTTACCGTCAAAAGATATAGAACCTCTACCATGAATCACACAAGCTTTATCATCGCCAAATCTTACTAGACCACCATCATACCTTTCCATATTCACAAATTTACTTTTATCACCTGTCATATGATGTGAACAATCGTTGTCAATTACCCATTCATGTTTCTCTTTAATTTTAGTAGTCAAAGCTTTCTCCTCAATAATGCAACTTGTAGGATTCACTGGTACCAGATCCTCTTGTTTGATAGCAATAAACACAAACTCATCTCTTGAATTCCCATTGTCTGATTCTTCATCTATCACACCTTCATCAACAACATAATAGAATCTCTTTTGATTTCTATACTTTTAATAGGGCTTGTAGGGCTTATCTTGTTTATCATACTTCTCATATCTATCATGCTTATAAAATCTATCATGTCTTTCATGCTTATCATACCTAGACATTCTTTTAGGACACCTAGAAGCAAAATGTCCTATCTTATTAGAAGAGAAACATTTCAAAGGTAACTTTCTATCATACTTATCGACTCCCTTAGACAATCTTTGGGAAATAAGTGCTTCAATATCATCCAACTCTTTCTCCTATTCTTCCATCTCTCTCATCTCTCTTTCATATCTTGAAACACTAGATGAACTCTCTCTCATATCATACTATTGCTTCCTGGATACAGAGGCTTTAAATGCAGTCTCAGATTTACCCTGTGATTCTCAAAATTTGCTCAAATCAAATGCAGCTAGCTTACCAACCAACATATCTCTTGTCATAGTAGCCACACTCTGGATCTCATCAATAGCAACAACTTTAGCTTTATAAGCAAAAGGAAAGGATCTCAATACCTTAGCAACAATCTCATCTTCCTCAAGAGTTCCATCAATACATCTAATGTTCATAATAAACTCATTCACTTTAGCCATATAGAAAGTTATGTTCTCATCTTCTCCCATCTTTAATGTTTCATATTTTCCCTTCAAACTCCATAATTTAGCAAGTTTAACTTGTGCATCTCATTCATACAAGACCGCTGGCTTTTTCCATATCTCATGTGTAGTTTGAAGTCCCATCACATTAGTCATCTTTGAATAGGTCAAAGCACTCAACAATTCTTCCTTATCCCTTATGTTATGTTAAGCTTCCTTGATCTCATCAGTAGTAACCGGTCCATTTAGAGGAACATTGTAAACATTCATTGTATTCTTCCAATAATCTTCACCAAGACACTTAAAATGAGCTTCCATCCAATCCTTCCAAACAATATAATTATTTCAATCGAATCTAGGAATCTCCTTCTTCAATACATAGGCTGCCATCCCGGATCTCCTCAAGTAGTTAAGCTTCTTCCGAAGGATCTAGCTCTGATACCACTTGTTGGCAATGACAAAGAAGGAAAATTGAGAGGGGGGTGAATCAATTTTCACCAGATTAAATCAATTAAGCACAATCTCAGATCTGATCAACTGCAACAAAAATAAAGATATCAAAAATAATAGAAACACTCATAACACCAATATTTTTGACATGGAAAACTCATTAAGGGAAAAACCATGGTGGGAACCTACCCACAATGAGATGATACTCTATAGTAGTATGTGTAAATATTACACTGGGGAATGCACATGCATTTAGGCACACTTCCTAGAGCTCACTGCTTAAATTACAATGACCTAGAAGGCTCAAAACCCTTAGGGAAGGTTCACTACCTTACAAGACGATTCAGACTACACTCCAAAAAGAATGAACTGCAACAATAGCATCTACCAATGCCTGATGACAATTTTGGTTAAGCTCAAATGTCTTCTCTTCACCAATCTCTCCTCAACACACCACACCAAAAGATGAATTCACTTGATCGCATATACACCACTCTCTGATAATGCAAAATCAACACCTATGACCCAAATTACATGAATATTACACCCATTTATACAGATCATCAACCTTGACTACAAGGTCGGCCAAACCCATAGCACCTAATTACTAATTTACATCACACAATACATAAATCAACCACCAGACCAATACAATGCCATAGAGGACATAGTATGGACCTAAATCATCTTCTCAAACACACACCAGCACCAGAAATCTTGGCAAGATCAACTACAACATGTTACACCACCAAAATACTGCATAACATGAAGAATATCACCGCATCATGAATATCATCAAGAAATCGCATAATAAACAATGCGGACCACCAAGAAAAATAGGGCATGATTAGGAAACACCAACAAGTATGTTAGAACCATCTGCAAAAGTTGCACAACACCACATATGCAAATCTCCATCAATCAACACACTAACATTCAAGAACACTCAACAACAACAACTCAGATAAGAAAGATAGCTTCCAAAGCACCAAATCACAAACCACTTGAAATGAAGATACACACAAACATCCGAAACATTCTCCCATATCCACAACAAAAGATATGATTGTTAGACCCAATATGGAAAGCTAATGTACTGAGAGGGGATGGGTGAATCAGTACTCCAAAACCTTTCTTGAATAATGACTTTATTGTTATGCATAAACCAAATAGTGCAATAACATAAAATAAAGTTAAAACAAATAGATAACAATCATACATGATTCACTCCATAACACATATATTTTGGTTACGTAGAAACTCTTGGTTAGAGAGAAAAACTGTTGTGGGGATGGCACCCACAACTTCACTACTGCAATAATAAAGAGTGCTCAGTTAGAGCTACATGTTTAGCTATTTCTGATAGCTTACCCTATTAGGAGTATCAAGATCTATTAGATCTACCTTGCTAAAGGATTTTACAACACTTAATCTAAATGATGCACTTGGTTAGAGGCTTTACAATTTATAGACTTGATTAGAGTCTTTTACCCTGTTAAAGGTTTCTCTTACAACTTCAAAATGTTCAATAAAATCTTTACAACTATCTGCAACTTTACATCAGTAATTCTGAAACAGATTCTATGTGCTCAAAATAAGATTACCTTGCCTATAGCATACCTTGGTAACCTAAACAGTAACTCGGTAAACCCTTCTGTTTACTCTGTTCTTTAACTATTTTCTGAAAACTTTCTCGATGACCTCTGTGTCTCTATAACAGTCATAACACTTAGTGCTTTTCTTATACATTGCACATGTGTTCCTTTCTACACTTGTGTATATCCTTGTCTCTCTTATACACTATATATCTAACCCTAAATTCATGTTGTATAAATAGATCTCTTATGTCGATGATCCTATTCATTGCTTCGATCTTTCAAACATGATTCCTCAAATGAATAACTATACAAAATATTTCATTGGTTAGATGATCTCAAAATCATACACAATCTTTAAGTGCAATTTCCAATGTGATAACGGTTAGATGTGCCTCAATCTTGTAACATGTTTTCATATGTGTGTCCAGGTTCAATGAATCTGGTAACATGTTTCACTCGGTGTATGTCATCTCAGTGTATTATCTTTGCTACTCGGTAGACAGCTCGGTGCATACTGGGGTCTGTGACTAATTTCTTCTATAACCGATTAGACTGTGCATACTGACTTCTCTGTGTATACCGACTGCATGATTCAGTAGTGTTAACCGACTAGAGTATATTATATGACTTTGGATATAAAAACTAATGGCAACTTGATAATTAGTAACAATGATCATACTGGATCTCATCGAATCAAAAACCAGACTCTACAAGCCACTAAATAGAAAAACCAAACCTTAAACTGGATCAAAATATGTGACCAAGTAAACTTCCAGATCACTGAAACCAATAAGAAATGAAGTATTCTAGTATCCCAAATAGATAAACCAACTAGATCAACTCACTACAATCACCAGATCACCAGAGCAAAAACCCTAAAAAATTTGGATATCCGATTTCTATGGGTATTTTATACCCACTGTGACAACTTGTGTGTCATTTTTCACCCACGGGCTATGCTAAGGAGAGAAATATGATATCGGATAACAACGGATATCCAATTTTGGGCATACAAAATTGTGATTTTCTCATCTTAGGTATGGTTTCATGCCATTTTGTTATTTTTTATTAATTTCTTCGCATTTTTTATTTATTTTTGGTTTTTTCATTGAAACTAGGTTTTTTTAATTGAAATACATTTTTCTTTCAAATTAGTTGATTATATTAAAATTTTCAAATTAAATCAGGTTAAATGGGGGATAACAATGAAAATCGTGAGCAACCACGACTGCCACAACCACCAAACCCTCCATAGAAAACCCTCCATTGCCAAAACCCCCCTCAATTCAAGATTTAATTGCCCCAAATTTGAACCAATTAAGGGGCATTGCAGATGTTTATAGTAGAATCCCTCGTCTAGCCCCAATGTTAGATCCCCTGAAATCTATAATAAACAATGTACAAACCGTCACTAAGGAGCACAATGCCGCTCTTTTGTGACGAGACTCCATGAGGGCTAGATATGTGAAGGGCTTGACCTATGATCAAGTCAAGGAGCTTGAGATTTTGAAACCTGATATTGCCACATTGTTTGTCAATCATTGCACTAGACAACCTGTAGACATGAAAAAAACAAAAATTTCCATAAAATGGTGTACAAATGATGATATGGTGAATAACGTTTGGGACATTGGTGGATGGTTTTTGATAAACCACCCAACAACAATCTCAATGTCCCCTTTTATTTCATTAAAAAATTGTATGTTGAGTTTGTTTTGGGTAAGCATGTCAACTACTTTGACATCAAGCCTTTCCAGGGTGTGGGTTTAGGTATGCCTCAAGATAGACCTGGGGCAGTTCGAGTAGTACAAGGCCCATATGTCCCCCCTCCTCTTATTGGTCCCCCACCTCTAGTGCAACATGTAGATATCATTGCTGAGGTAGTGTCATAGACTATATTGGCTATTCACTCTTTGAGTAGCCTTTTGGTTTCTTAGGCTAGGGCACTAGCTCAACCTTTTAGTGGTGGTGTCGGTGGATCCAATGGGGCTGACACATGCTCTTCGAGTCCACATATTTGTGTGTTGCATAGTTGTTCTATGTGTGGGCATGTATGATTAGGTCCAATTGGAGAGCCCGTTGATCCTCTTGTGGACACTACATCTCATGAGGTGCATGAAATGCACGATGCACCAGATGTGATGATGGGGACTACAGGATACCCTGGAGAGTCCTTGCATGCTAGAGGCGAGGAGGCACTTTCATTATACACTGATGATGTAGTGGTAAGACTTGTATTTTCATAATAGATTTTATTTTAAATGAATATTTATAATCTACATAGTATTAAGTACTAATGTTTATATACATGATCTATTTAATAGTTGATGACAGAGGAGGAGCTGACATAGGTCCATGATGGCACCTTGACAACCATTTCATTTGGCCTTGATAGCTATACAGTACATATATTATTGCACCTAGTCATTTATATTTTTATTGTACATACATGCTCGCCATTGTAAAGCGGAAAAATCGCGATCGAACCCTAGTTGTTCTCCCCTCTTCCGACTCCGAGGAGAGAGAAGGGAGGTTCGCTAGGATTCGATGGTTTTTCACTTAGGGGAGAGACTTTACATTCAAAAGAGGGGTTGAAACTCATAAGATCCAATCCCACACAATGTAAGATTGGATGCTAAATTAATTTCAAGGGTTAGGAAAGCAAGGCTACCCTCTTTTGTAAAGAATGTTGTTAAGGAAATTAAGCTAAGCATGCATAGAAAGTCATAAAGATTCGCTTATAAACTGAGTTCGGGTTATAGGATGAAGCTGCAGACCTGGAATTAGCAGTAAAATGTCGATACGGCGCTGTCCTGCAAATTTGAGCAAAAGTTGTCGGGACGATGGCGCCTGGCGCCACGGTCCTCCGAAAAATCCGCGAAATTAAGGGGGATCTGTTAGTCTCTACACAAGGATTCCAGATCTTCAATTTCAGCCACGTACCTGCAACCTACACACAGAAAAGCGAAGACGATTGGGGGGTTAGGGATTGGGGGTTTGCCTTTAGGTCAAACCCCGGTTTTGGAATTAACCAAGAAATGAGCAAGAGCTGTAAATGTAAATGACTGTAAAACAAGTACTAATAACTTGTTCTAAGGATGTTGGTATCCTTATGTGCGAAGGTTTAGATGTTGTATGTTGTATGTTGTAGTAATATGTTGTATGTGATCTCCTCTTCAATGGTTGAATCCTTGTCTTGAATGCAACACTTAGCCTTGAATGGAGACTTGAAATGATCAATTGCTTGAAAGAATGCTTGAATGCTTGAATGCTTGAGTATAATTTCCACGCTTTTTCCATCATATCGAATGAAAGAGGAAAATGTCATTTATATACTTGTCATTTAGGGCTGATAGACTGATTTTCCCGACCTTAGGCCGACCAGGGAAAGTTAATTTCCAAATTGCAAACAAAAAGACCCGAGCCCCTTAGGAGACCGGGCCCAAAATAGGACCCAGGGACCAGGGCACTGGGCACCCTGGTCCTGAGGGACGAGGGCGTTGGGCGCTCTGGTCCCACCTCCCGGGACAGCAAGGTGCAAGGAGGTTCAGGCCAAGGTGCTTGAAAAATGCAGTTTTCAGTGTCGTGAGCAAGTTTCAGGGTCTCCATTCAGGTTGCGTGTTGCGTCGCCGTCGTGAAGACTGAAATGCAGTCGAAATTGCAAGTGTCGCAATTTTAGGACGCTACATTTAGCCCCCACTTTAGCGGGAGTATGTATGCTCATACTTCCGGTAAAGTACAAGGAAACAACATTGAAAGACTTTCACCATGTCAAGGAGGCAAGATACACCAAGCCCCCAGTGGACTAAGGATCTTACAACTTCGATTGACAAAGTAAAAGGGAAGATCGCGAGGAAGAACCATGACTGTCAGTAGTAAGGCTCCCTCACTATGAGTCATGCAAGAAAGATATCAAAAAATTTCAAGGCAAGGCTAAATTTGCTAAGAAAATTTCAAGTATCTTGAAAAGATATGAACGGGATGTATGCCCCCCTACGTTAAAGCGATCGCACACGCCTCACCGGGGGTGATTGTTTTAACGTAGTGATACACATAAGAAATGAGAAAGGAAAGGAGCACGTTATCGCAAGGATTTAGCCCCCAAGTGTGAGATAAACCCAAGGATAATAGACACAAAACACAAAGCACAAGGTGACTTCGCTTTCCTCGGGGTCAGTATGCTGTATGATAAATCATGTATATATCATATGTATGTATGCATAATTGTTCTTCATTCCCCAATCAAGGAAGATCACCTAGAAGAAGGGAACACATGTGTCTTTTGAGTCAACATGAGAGAGATCGAGAGATCTCAATGCTTTGCATCATCCTCAAGTAGACAACACTAAGGACAACAAATAGAAGAATGAAAATAACATATAGAAGAAGTAACACAAGAGAGGAGGAGAGAATCTGCTATGCTAATGTAACTAGTCTAGCACGTCATCTACCCCCCGATCTTGCTGATCAATGTTTCGGGAAGGCAGGGAACACGCTAGAGGAGGAACATCCAACACAGCAGATGGAGCTATCACAAGATCCAAACAAGGGCTATGTTCATGTTCCGAGCCACATTGTTCTTGTCTAGGAGCTAGGATAAGTGCTTTAGAAAATTCATTAGATAAATGGTTATCAACATCAACAAGTTCATATTCACTATCAGAAGCAAGAGGAGTAACATTTTCATCATGAATAACATTTTCATCTATATCATCATCAAGATTTATAAAAATAGGATCTTTAACTCGCACAGGATCAAGACCATCATGCATCTTATGTTTAGGAGATTTCGGCTCAATTTCCGGCTGAGGAGAAAATGGAATAATGCTTGTTGAAGGTGTTTTTGGAGATTGCAAAGTTTGAGAAGCAGCTGCCTGAGCCCTAAGACGAGGCTTTCATCGGCGTTCACGTGCAGAACGATTTCGTCTAGTCTTAGTAGGAAGTGGAGAAGATTGAGGAGGAGGAATGTTCTCATCCTTAGCACTTGGGTGTTTAGGTTGTGGTCTCTTAGGCTGGATAATAGGAGAAGAAGAAGGTCTCTTCTCTCTATAACAAGAAGGAAGAGGAACTGCTCCATATAAAGGAGGAATTTTTGGTTTAGGGAGAAGACCAAGTCCATCATGACGAGGAGGTATAGGTCTACTCTTAGGAAGTTTATTAGGTATAGACATAGTCACATCCATAGGGATGGGTTGAGATTCTTCTTGAGGAAAGACATTAGTTTTATCTTTCAAAGGAAGAACTTCCTTCTCAAGAATGATAGGAATGTCAAGTTTAGGTGTTCTAGGTTCACTTAGAGATAAGATCATATCTGTTTTCCACTTTTGATAAGATTTGAAAAGATGATCACTTCGTGGAGGAAGAGATTGGAATTGTTTAGGCCAAAAGTAATCAAGAGGAATACTAGAGGTTCTTTCAGCTGGTTTAAAGAGACTATGATTGACAGTAACAACTTCACCATTATGGGGAAATTTCAAACACTTGTGAATAGGAGAAGCAATAGCTTTCATGGAAGATAGCCAAGGATAGCCAAGCTTCACACGAAATTGTTCGGAAGATGGAATAATAGCAAAGTTCACATCAAGAGATTTGTTCTGGACCTCAATAGGCAATGTAATAGAACCAATTGCAGGAGAAGAAAATGCATCAAATAATTTGACAATCACATCTGTTTTGTCATAGATCACTTGATTAAATTGCAAAGTAAAAAGAAACTCTTCAGTAATAACATTAATCATGCACGAAGGATCAATAAGCAATCCACGGAAAGGTGTATTCTTAACTTTTGCAACTATGTATAAAGGACCATCAGGTGCCCTAATGGTTTCACTGGAATCAAACGTGATGGAAGGTTCTTCAGGGATTTCTTGCTGCTCTACAAAGTTAATCACATTCGGAGTCATAGACACAAGACCATCAGATGAGAGAGAGGAATCATTAGTCTCACTCGCATTAGAGGTATGAGAAGGCAATGGATCAGTGAAAATCTGAAGATTTTGGTTAGGAGGAGCTACAGATGTGTTGCCTTTATCATTCACTCTAGAAATAGAGATAGTATTATTATCAATCAAATCTTGAATTTTACCCTTTAAAGAAAAACATTTTTTAGTATCATGCCCAGGCTGATGATGAAATTGACAAAAAGCTTTGTTATCAAAATAAGGTGAAGTAATCTTTGCAGGATCAATTTGTCTTATAGGAGGAAGAGTAAGCACATTTTGTTCCAATAACTTATTCATAATACTATGCAATGATTCATTCAAAGGAGTATACTTTCTTTCTTTCTTGAAAAATTTAGAAATAGGAGGCACACCTGATGCTGCATTCACATTGTTGTTGATGATGTTTTCATTGAATTTGATGGAATCTCTGTTCGGTTTAAACTTCCCAAATGGTTGTTGACTGCTATCACCCTTATCACTCGGAGCCATAGGATGTGATTGTTCCATTTGACTCACAGTCAGTTGATAATTGTGAAGAGTGGCGCACAACTGTTGGAAAGAAGTAAACTCAGAAAATAAAAGTTTGTCTCGAATATCTTTTTGTAAATTAGAAATAAAGATTCTTTGAATATCATTGTCAGGCACTGGAAAAGAAATTTGAGCATACAAATGCTTATATCTACCAATGAAATCAGTCACTTTTTCTTTAACACCTTGTTTACAATGCATTAAATCAATCAAAGTAACTTTAGGACTTATATTGTTTTGAAATTGTTGAATGAAAGCATTTGCAAGTTGTTCAAAAGAAGTAATAGAATAGGAAGGCAACGAGCAATACCATTGTAGGGCTTTGTCTCTTAATGTTCTAGTGAATAGTTTTGCAAGCAACCTTTGGTCATAAGCAAAATCAGTACAAATTGTTTGAAAAGTCTTAACATGTGTTAGAGGATCTCCTTTACCATTATAAAGCTCCAAATGCGGGATTTCAACATGTTTAGGAGGGATAGCTCGAACAATGTCAAGAGAAAGTGGGCTTGCAACGTCAAATGTGGGCACACTAAACTTAGATTGATTCATAGAGGCAATTTGTTGCTGTAAAGAAGAGACAGTTTGTGCTAGATTGTTAATGGTCACTTCAGTCGAAGAGTTCATATTGGATGTGTTAGATTGAGATGGAGGTGTTATGCTATTGAAAGAAGGTAGAGAGTAAGGTGGTGGGACCCTATGATAATTAGTCATAGGAGATGATTGGACAAGAGGAACACTACAAGGAGGGATGGAATGGTTAAATGAATTGCCCCCTTGCGTCATGTTCATTTGTGGAGATATAATAGGGACACTCATTGAAGGAATGAATGAAGAAGTCGGATTGAATGAAGGGATAGGGTTAATTGAAGAAGAGGGAGGATTTCCCCCATGACTGGTGATCACAGGAGGAATGTCTTGTGTAGAAGTAGCCATTATGTTTGATGTAAAGGTAGGTATACTAGCAATAGAAGTCATCAAAGGAATAGAATGATTGACTTGTGTAGGAGGTTGTGTATAACCTAAATTTTCAGCACAACTCTTCATAGGCATCACATTCGAATCCACAATGTGTGCAATACCACGCAAAATATCAATTCCATTCTTATCACTTTGAAGCATACGTTTTAGACCCTCAATTAAAGGAAGAGCTTGACTATCAGGGTATTCTTGAGACATCCAGTGTCGAAAATCGTCAAATTGGTTATCCAATTTCGAAATTTGTTCTTCAGAAACCTCATGGAGAGCTTCTTCATCATTAGGAGGATTAGAGGAATTACCCATGTCCTCGTTAAAAAGACCATTCAAATTAGGTTCCATCTCCTCAGTAATTAAACCTTGGAAGGACTTAATTCTAAGGCTTCGTCTAACGGGAATAGTGTAAGTAGGGCTTATTGTTGTAAAACTCATGCACTAGAGAAGGAGAGAAAATTTTGATTTTAGAGGTAGCAATTTTCAGTAAAATCAGCCAATCTTCTGGATTTAAGCTGTTAAATGCAATCACAACAGTCTCCCGAAATTTCGGAAAAAATGTCCGGGACCGTGGCGCCCGGAGTGCAACACGGTCCTTGCAACTTTTTTCGAAATTTGCAGGGATGAAAGGTATGATGATTTTAGAGCTAATCCGAAAAAATTGAGTGATTTTACGATCTATAGATAGGCCAAATTAAAGTTGCAAATTCAAAATTGAACCCTATCAAGATTGTCGAAAAATGCAAAATTTGAATTTTGAAAAAGAGAGGGAAACTGAAATTTTGAATTTTATGATTTTAGAGGGAATGTCAAAAGCAATGCAAGTTTTGAATTTTGAAAATTGACTCAATTTCACGCAAAATTCAATTTTGAAAGTGGAAATCAAAGTTGTTGTAATTAAGCACTTAATTTCAAAAGTCACAAAATGCAAGAATTTGAATAAAGCACTAAAATTTTTAATGAATGATAACACACTTT